>NW_019416640.1:59280-64070 GCF_000390285.2 Anoplophora glabripennis | reverse complement strand
TGATGATTTATCTGTTCTTTATGTTGTCCCTAAGCATTAAAAAAAGGGTTTTTCGAAAAAACCTCACCGGAATATGAAAATTCAGATTACGAGATTATTAAAAAAAAATCACGACGAGACGATGAAAATTGGCGAGTGGCGACAATTTTTCCAATATTTCCCACTGTGCGATGTGTTAAAATATTATATTACAACTAAATCTATAAATCCTTACGTAATTGGAAAAAAGCAGAAATGCCTGAAAGAGGTCTAAAAGTTACAAGATGTCTTATTTTATTAACAAAAACCTTCTTTTCGTTTTTTAATAGTATCTCGCTTATTGTTAGAGATGGACCAAACAAATCATACCTATATGATGCTACCTAGTTCAAAAAAGTGATAAACATTGTATTTTATGATATTCTATGTACGCATTTATGTCAATATTCCTTAATTAATCGAACTTTTGTATATCAAGTTGGAGACTGATAATTTTTTTTTCGGAAATGATTGAGTTTAGGACCCATGTCATATAAGGTTTTTTTGTTTATTTTAATGTATTCTATCGTCTGTTAAATTTAAGGCAGTCAAACTTCTTACACCCTATACGTAGTACACAACATTCTAATGCCTAATACATAGTACCAAGTACAACTTTACCTGTTTGCAACGTCTTTTATTTCCATTGTTCATCTCTTGGTAGAACAAGCTCAGAATTGCAGTATAGTGGTAACAGGATTATCTGTGGGAAAATTGTGTTAAATTATAATAACCAACGGCCAGTATTTTAAGTCGATTAATTTGTTTCGAGTTTATAATTTTTCAAATAAAATAAATAGTTTTCAAATAAAACAATAATATGAAAGTTACTTATTTTTGCGATTAAAGAAAGTGCATCGATAGATTACATAATTACACAAAAAAAAACAGATTTATGACTTCCCGATAAATTTTGGCCAGTTTTCACCCAAATACTGGATTTTTTGAGCAATATGGAAGGTTATGGGTAAATTTTAATAAGGGCATCGTGTTCAGCGCCTCAAAATACTACAATATTTGGACAAAATCTAGGAAAAAAAAAATAGTTTTGGCCCATATTTGGGTCAGTTTTCACCCAAATAGTGGATTTTCCGAGAAATATAGAGGTCATGGGTAAATTTTACTAATGGCATCTTATTCAGCGCCTCAAAATACTACGAAAATGATATATTTAGAAAAATTTAAGAAGAAAACAATATTGACCCATATTTGGACCAGTTTCACCCAAAAATTTCACTTTTCTTCGAAATTTGTCGTGAAATCATGAATTTCGACTACAGGATCTTCTTGTTCAGCGCATCGAATTCCTTTGGAGATATATGTACATATATCACCAAAGGAATTTGGAGTTTGGACTTTTTTGTGTGGCTGTGTTATTGATACTTAAGAAATACCTGCTATTATTAACTTAAGAGCATTTGTTACGCTTGCTTAAAACCCTTTTTACAATAAAACTTTTTAAGTTCGACTCCACACAATTTCTGTGGTTGCTATCTCAACTGAAAATAATTTCACTACCTAAGTACTCAAAAATATTTTTTTAACTACAATGTTAGCTGAATTGACAAAAAATGAAATATACAGTTTGCCAGAAATATGTTCCAACGTTTTAACCAAGTATTTAACTAATTAGAATAACCACTTTTGTCTAATATATTTTTCCAAAACTCACATTTTTCTCCGGATTTTGAATCAACTTATGCTCCAGTGGCTGGTAACAAAAATTTATAAAACTAAAAGGTTTTCGAAAAAAAATATTAGACGGAAGATGAAATTTTGGCACATATTTCTGGGATGTGTTTTATCCATCTATTATCATATATCCAAGTAACCTGCAAAAAGTAATTCAATAATAAATAAATTTAAATCATACTAGAGAAAAATATTCCCTTAAATCTACGTAAAATTAATCACTTCTGTTGCAACAATAGAATTAAAAATAATTGCTGCCTCAGTTATACTCGTATTAACAGAGCGAAAATTTCACTCCATTTGGTTTGGATAAAAATTGAGACATTTAAATGTAAATTGAGTGAAATTTTACTGGATTTTTTAACATTGTAATATCCTTCCTCGACATATTTATCGCCTATCGAACATGCCGCTAATGAAAAATAGTACTACTTTAACATTAATAATTCATACATCTGCTTATTTCTAGAACGGCGCCCCTGGCAAGAACCGTTCTTACGATAAGCTTATTTCACCGGAACCAGATGCACGACTGTCCACATCTCGCCGCCACCTTCCTCTGGCTGTCTATTAGCATTTTCTTTGCACAGGTGTTCATTAGAATAAGGGCGCACTGTATGTCGGGCGGCTACGGTTTTTTTTCACTGTGTCACCGAACACCAAATGCTCTACTTGTAATAAGAACCATCATCTTTCATTTGAAATTAATCGTCATTCACCGTTGTAAAACTTCAGTTGATTCTTACGCGTTACTGGCCCGAAGTTCCTCAGGGTGTCACACTTGAGCCGTTTTTTGAATTACATATATAAATGTTTTTTATGCACTATTTATAATATACAACGTGTCCCACTAGTGCGGGAAAGTCCAATATCTATGTTAAAATGAGGAATATATGGATTTTTCTTTTTACTGTGTTGCTACATTTCTCAGAATGTACAAATTAAAAATATATTCAACCATACAGGGTGTTCCACTTTTCCTGGACAGACACCAACTTTGGTTTTTTAAATGGAAACACACATTTTTTATATTTTTTTCGGATTCTGCATCAAAAATAAAGGGTACTTTGTGTAGAATAGTTCTATTCAAATATTCACAGTTTTTGAGATATCTCGTTTGAAAGGTTTTTCTAGTCGATATTGGTTGCTTACATTTTCTGATACTGACAGGTTATACTAATAGCTACTAAGCCCATTTTTTTATCAGATGTTTAGTAAGGATGACTCTTCCGAATCATGCTTAAAAAAACTGGCCTGCGTTATACAGGGTGACCAAAATATCATATCAAAATTGCCAATTGAAAAATTGAAGTCTCGATTTTTTTAAATGCAACGCCCTGTATATTTTCATACCATGAGATGCAGAATTAAATTCTCTACAACTTTGTTATACCTGCTCCTATACCAAAATTTAATAGTTTTTCATGAAATCTCATTTCTATGAAAAAATGCGAAGTTTACAAATAGCTTATATGTAAATTAAGGTAGTGGCTCCTGTCAAAGGATAATCTGGATAATTTTCTATTCATGTAAGGTGAATAGAAAAGCGACAGTAATAATTGTGAAATGAATTACTCTAAAGAAGAATTAGTAAATAAATAATAGAATAATTAGTAAAATTCATGGTAACTGTTTATTGGCAAGTCGTATTTACCAAACTAATAATCCAGATTTACAAAGATATCCTCGTACAAAGTGTTTTGTAAAACTGAAGAAGAGGTTTGAAAGAACAACAAATACAAATTATGAGAAGACAACAAGAACACACGCATGCAGTCTCCAAAACAGTAAATTAACATCGTGCATTTCTAACGAAAGTAATAAAGACCTAGTTAAATTAGTAATTAACAGGTAACCGCTCAAAATGTCTGCCATTTTTCTCTAGACATTGAGCAATTCTACGACGAAAATTGCTTGACACATTTCGCAGCATTTCCGGAGTTACGGTCAAAAAAGCATTTCTTATTTTTGCCCATAAATCTTCTACATCTGTCGGAGGAATTTCATACACCCTGTCTTTTATATAGCCCCATAAAAAAAATTAAGACAAGACAGGTCTGGGGATCGGGGAGACCATGGAATTGGCTACCTATCCACTTATCTGGATACATATCATTTAAGTATTCTCTAACCTGAAACAGTTTTTTTTTTTTTTCTATGAATTTACATAACTTACATAATGAGAAAACTTACCGTCAGTGTGGAATGTGCAGGGGCACCATCATGTTGGAACCACTGACTATTTAAGTCATCCGGAGGAATATTTGTAAAAATTGCAAATACCCATTACCAGTTAAGTTTCTTTCAAGAAAATGTGATCCAATGACATATTCTCCGCATATTCCCGCCCAAACGTTGACTTTAAAGCGGTGTTGATGATCGTTTTGTCTTATTAATCTGGGATTATGATCGGCGTAATGGTGGTAATTATGTTGACTATCTCGACCAGTATTGGCAAAGGATGACTCGTCAGTAAATAACACCTTTGAAAAAAAAATTTCATCTTGTTGTAGCTTTATAGTTGCCCACTCAAAAAACTGTACTCGCTTCTGAAAATCTTGCTGTGTTAAGAATTGGTGATGCTCAGAATGATAGGGGTGGAAGTTGTTTTTCTTTAACGTTCTATTAACCACACTTTTGGAAATACTAATTTCATCACTAATTTCTCTTTCATGCGTGTGTTCTTGTTGTCTTCTCATAATTTGCATTTGCAGTTCTTTCAAACCTCTGCTTCAGTTTTACAAAACACTTTGTGTACGAGGATATCTTTGTAAATCTGGATTATTAGTTTGGTAAATACGACTTGCCAATAAACAGTTGCCATGGGCTTCTCTTCTTCTATTAAACCTTTATTTCTATTAAACCTTATGTGAATCGAAAATTATCCAGATTATCCTTTGACAGGAGCCTACTACGTTATTTTACATATAAGCTATTTGTAAACTTCGCATTTTTTCATAGAAATGAGATTTCATGAAAAACTAATGAATTTTGGTATAGGAGCAGGTATAGCAAAGTTGTAGAGAATTTAATTCTGCATCTCATGGTATGAAAATATACAGGGCGTTGCATTTAAAAAA
>NW_019416640.1:51641-58359 GCF_000390285.2 Anoplophora glabripennis | reverse complement strand
TCATTTGTGTTAGTTCGTAGAAAGTGAGTAAGACGGACCCAAATGTGTTTACACGTGAGTGGATAAAATTTTGAACAATTGCTGTTGCAGCATCGGGTATGTCAAATGATTTTATTATTTAAAAACACAAATTAATTTTATTAATAATTAATAAAGGCAAAAGCATTTGAATTTGCCGATATAAAATAGGTGCGATAAAATTCTATTTACATATTTCTTTCCTTGCGAAAGTTTTTGTCCGTTTTTATCACGCCGCCATACCGGTCGCATTGTGCGAGGTCAGGTTTTACAGTGGACCAGTTTCCAGTGCCGTGCAAAAGTGTATTTTTAAATCAATTTCGAACTGACCTTTTTGACCTTCTTTACAAAATTGTATTTGTAAGGGTCCCCTGTACATCCAGAAGTTCTAAATCACCCTGTATATATAATATAATAATATATAATATAATAATATAATATAGACATTCATCTAATTGAGCACTATATTATAGAAGTAAGAAATAATAGAATAGTTTATTTCCCATTTTTTCAATTCTATTCAAAAGATTTGCGTAAAATATTTAACACATACTTTTTTTATTTTAGCTCATTTTATCCAAGTACCTAAAAGAGATGCAAAGCATTACATTTTGCCTCTTCAACTCCTCTCATCCGTAATTAGTTAAATTATACTTTTGTAACGACTGCAGTAACTATAGGACAAAGCAGGACATTAGGCTTCTTAGACTCGACACAAAAAAAGACTATAATCAAAACATTAGTGAAAAGAGCCAGGGCTATATCGGACACGAAGCATTTAGACTCTGATCTGAAGCATCTCACTGCCAAATGGTTATAAAGAAAGGGATATTAAATGAATCATTAACCCTAGACATCCACAAAAAGAATGTGACCAACCAGACGAAAATGAGCCTTACGTTCAAAGAAATATTTCAAAGAAAGGGAATAAGTTACAAGGTTCATCCCTACATGAAAACTCCAAAATCAATTAAAACAAGAAAAAGACCGACTCACTCTCTGCTCACCCCTAGGATATACCACATAATATGTGAATGCGGAAAGGATGATTACTGACAAAGAGATCGGTTATTTATTACATTAAAAAAGACACATGAAAGGGCCTTAAGGCTGAACCAACCTGAGAAATGCGTTAAATAAAGGACGTACAATAAATTTCAAAGACAGGAATGTACTTGTGACAATAAAAGGCTTTTACAACCTGGTGAGATGCGAAACATTGGAAATTGAACAACATCCAAATAATACAATCCTGAAGAAGGCTTTAGGATGAGTATAATCTGATTACCACTTCTACGCAATGGCGCATGGCGTTATGGAAGAATGGGTGATACACCTGCTACAGACCTGAAAGCATAAACAACGGCATTGACGATATCGTAGACGAACGTGAGACCCCAACCACCAACCTACTGCACAGGCATGGAGCCCACGCAGCGGTGTCAAGGACATACTCGAGACCATGCCCCCTATTTCACTTAACAGAACTAGAGGCGTGCGAGGCAGTGTTGACACAAGCAAAGCGCAAGCGAGACGGAAGCGAAAGCTACCACCCTACTCCCACCATTGTACTGCGCAGGTCTAGATGCGCACGCACCATACTATAAGACCGGGGACGAGATCGCACGTAGCTTCAATCACTGCGAAACTTTTATGGAGTAACTACTGAAGGTGCCGACAGTGAAGAACGACGAAAGTTTGCAAGCAGTAGATGCGGAGAAACGTTTCAGAAGACCATCATTGTCTGAGGAGTGATTCCGTCCATAACGGCCTTGGAACCAAAATAAGAGCCGGACAGAACCCTTAGCCCGTAAAACAACAACAGCAGGTCAGAAATTCATAGCTAAGACTAAGACTAAGGAAGAGCAATGTAAGTTTGTAATTGGCGGCGACCTAGTAGCTATACAGGAATGGCCAGAAGTATGGAATAAAATTCATATCTTTTGAATGAGTTAATTTTTTTTAAATCGCCGAAACACGTTAACTGGTTTTGATTTTTCCCCATCTTTCGGTTATATAATAATTATTTTTTCTTCAACCCCCTAACCCCCAGCTACCCCTACTTTTTTTTTCAAATGGAAACATAAGGCATGAGGGGGCTCGTTGAAAAGCTTATAGAAAACCGAATCCAGCCATACCAAATAAACAAGTTTTATTTTTTCAATAGCAAGGTTTTTAGGGTTGTATAAAACACCTACTTAACAAGTGAAATAAAATTTAATTATCTTCAGTGTTATCCTCCATGAATTTGCACAGAATAAAATAAAGAATTTGAAACTGTACCTATCACTGCTAACGCAAAAAAGATATATTTTTTATGTTGCGTTTTTTTGGCACCACTTACTTGCCAGGCTTTCTGGTTAATTTTTCGCTTTAGTTGTAAATTGGAGTTCGAAACGTTACTATTGTGTCAAAATCAAGTTATTTACTGAATTGCAATGGTATTGTCGGAAAGGCAACGCATCGAAATCTTGATATTGCTTGGATGTGGAGACAAAATAAGAAGTCAGGCTGAAGTGCGCGATTTATTTAATGCGAAATATCCCGAAAACCAAATCTCGCAAGGGACAGTTAGTAAAATATTTCACAAATTTGAGGAACACGGTACAGTACAGACTTTGCCCAAAACTGGACGGGCACGTGCTTTGAATGAAGAAAAGAAATTAGACATTGCATTAGAACTTGTTGAAAATCCTCATACTTCAACTGTTTCATTGGCCCGCAATCACGATGCTTCTCGAACTGCAATTCGAATGTTTCTGAAACAAGAGAAATACCACCCCTATAAGGTATGTCTTGTCCAAGAGCTTTTGGAAGACGATTATGATAGGCGATTACAATTTTGTGAGGAAATGATGAGACGGTGTGACGACAATAATGGTTTTCAACGAGACGTACTTTTTTCGGATGAAGCTACGTTTTATTTAAATGGAGTGGTTAACAGGCACAACTATCGCTTTTGGTCCCAGGAAAATCCACACTGGACATGCGAATCGCATACGCAGCATCCACAAAAAGTTAATGTATGGGCAGGTATCATCAACAACAGAATCTTGGGCCCATTCTTTTTTGAAGAAAATCTTACTGCCGCACGCTACCTGGATTTCCTAACATTTGACCTGATACCTGCTCTAGCTGTGATTTTCCCTCATGAAATTGATCCAGATATACCGAATGAAAGAATTTGGTTCCAACAAGATGGCGCTCCCCCACATTTTGGTATTGATGTTCGAAGATACTTAGATGAAATGTTTCCAAATCGCTGGATTGGTAGACGGGGTACAGTTGAATGGCCGCCAAGATCCCCCGACTTAACACCCCTGGATTATTTTCTTTGGGGATATTTGAAAGAAAGAGTCTACCAGGACAGACCGGATAATATTGAGAATTTAAAGAACAAGATTAGGGCGGAGATGCATAATTTACCAGCTGAAGTCATTCAGAATGCTGTGGACAGCTTTTACTATCGTCTTGGAGAATGCCAAATAGTGAATGGAGGACATTTTCAGCATTTGCGACATTGAGTTTATTTTTGTAAATTATCTAGTTGTTTCAATTTCTAAATGAAAAAAAACTTGTTATTGAAAAAATAAAACTTGTTTATTTGGTATGGCTGGATTCGGTTTTCTATAAGCTTTTCAACGAGCCCCCTCATGCCTTATGTTTCCATTTGAAAAAAAAGTAGGGGTAGGTGGGGGTTAGGGGGTTGAAGAAAAATTAATTATTATATAACCGAAAGATGGGAAAAAATCAAGATCAGTTAACGTGTTTCGGCGTTTTAAAAAAAATTAAGTCATTCAAAAGATATGAATTTTATTCCGTACTTCTTACCATCCCTGTATAAATCACGATGTAACAACCAAAGAACATATTTTAAATATCAGCACAAGCCGTGGAAACCTTAAAACCACTAGATCTTCATTTCTTCTGTTAATCTTAAAATTTCTATTTATACTTAAACTGTGTCGTGATGATAGTGTTCCTTATTTGAAAGAAAATTTATTTTTATAAAAATATGTTCTATGTATACTAAGTATCACTCCACAATATATTTTATATTAAAGGATTAGAAAGACATTTTTAAAAATATTTATTAAACAAACGTAAGAAAATGATTGTCAAATTCATCTTGCCCCAAAATTGGTTGAATACTTTTAAGTGGATTCTATTTTTTTTTCCACAAAAATTAATCAAGATAAGAAAAACATTCAAAAGACAAAAAAGTTGTATTTTTAGTTGCTTAATTAAAAAAATATATTAAAATTTAAAAAAAGTCAGTGGCGTACATTTTTTAAAGTTAGGGTTAAATTAGCCCCTTAACACTACAAATAACACTGCCAAATTGCAACAAAATTGGGTAAAGGGTATTTAAACTATTTACGAAATAGCAATTTTTTTACAAAAGTTTAACACTTCAAAACAAAGCATCTGCGGACCAATGTTTATATGAACTTTTTGTCTTAAAATCACTCAAATAATCGTGTGTTGAATTTATTGTACTTCCTTAATGAACACCCTGTATAGATCATGGCACAAAAGCTAAAACTATTTTGTTGCAAAATGTAATAGAAAATTAAATACGCTATAGTTTACGAGAGTTATTTTAGTGCAAAATTTATAAAGATCCACGAACTGTGATGATTTTTTCTTTCCGCTATACTTGAATACTAAAAATACCAAATTTGTTACTTTATTATTACTACTTTTGCCAATAGTCGTATAATTTAAAAAAAAACAAAAAAAAATGTTTTTAGATCAACAAAAATTAATACATCTAAAATTTTTAGTCAAGTTTATGTTCTTGTAAGTCGGTGGAGAACTTTTTGGAAAAATGGCCTTTTTAAGATTTGCAGTGCGTGATGAATTTTTTGGTTTATTTAGACGAAGATTTCTTTTTAAAATGTTGTGAGGAACATTTTCGTTTTCTTTAAGAAACGCCGCCCATAAAACAAGGACCCCAATTTATTTTTTACGAGTATCAAACTATACCTTAAGGCAACACTAATACCAGTTACCAGATGGATTATTATCGGCTCTTAAGATAATTACTAACCTGCCTCAGTGGCCAAATTAAACATATTCAAATCATTACATTATTTCTGTCTCGCAACCTATAATTTCGAAAGATGTTAATTTTGGAACACATACACAAGTATTTCAAACCGAACTGTTATTTGTTCTCACATTTCTTTTACCTCTGCGTCTCTATATACCCATAACACCTTGTAATCATCCATCACTTCTCAATCCCAGGGATCGTTTTTAAAGTGCACGCAATGCAGATCAAAGAAATTAAAATATGAATACAAGCAGCTAAGAAATATTCTTTAGAAATTTAGAAACCAGCATACTTATTAGTATGCAAATAGATTCCCGTTTGTCTTGCATGGGTGTTTTCGCACAAACACCTGATTACATGATTATAAAAAAAATAATTACTCCGTATTAAGCTCTGTGTAATTACCGCGGCAAGAAGAAGCTTTTTAAACGGTTATAATCAACCATGATTTATACCAGTCTGCGGAAAACGTTAACATAGCATGACCAACTGCATTTAATAGACAAATGTGATGTGAAATCATAAAATGCTACCAAAACCCGAGTAACTAACTGTTTCTTCGATAGAACAGAACATACCGGGTCATAGGGTCACCGCTATAGCTCGTTTCTGATTAGTACTAATTATGTCGTATTGGACATGAGTAAAACTACATAAATGTCAAATCTGGTTGTTATTGTCAATTATTATTAACAAAAATCATCTTAATATGTACAAAACTTTCAAGTCACTCTGAAAATTTTAAAACATGGTGACCTGGTTTTATTGATTAGAACTTTACTATAGAGAATATTATTTTAATGCAAAAATTCCTTAACAAACATAGGTCCTAGGGTTCCTCAATTTTGAGATAGAGAGCGTTGAAATTTCTTAAAATTAAACGTGTTTATTTTTTAATTTCTCAGCCATCAAAGATATTGAAACCGGGACACCCTGTATATTCCTGTAGTATTCTTAGACAATAACACATTTAGTGTTTACAGGATCGGAAAGTCCCCATGGTTCATCGGCCGTTACGTGAGAGCGATAAGGAAAGTCATAGAAATCCGTGCGATAGAGAAAGATGGCTATAATGAAGGCGTCTAATAGTCACCGCCCATTTCGCACTTCCACAAATAAGAAGTGGATCTTATTTGTGGACAAGGCATAACTAAAAAATATAACCAATATTTCTATAATAAATAACGAGCGTTCAAATAAAAACGTGGTCAAGTTGGTTCTGAAAATTTGGACGTAGGGCGTAGCGTATAGCAAATGAACTTAAACGTCATCTGTCAAAGCGCTATATCGCCGCTATCAATTTGAATATTTTCGTTTTAAAAAGCGTTTAAAATGGTGTTTTCTCAAGAACAAAAAGTGTTTATCATAGAGTCCTACTTTAGAAATGGACGCAAGATTGATGGAATATGGAAGTATTCTATTGAGGAATGTTTCATAGAATTTCAAAATCAATTTCCCGGCGTTGTTGAGTACAAAATTTTTCAAAGTGCAGTTCAGCGTTGTGTTAATGTTTTTCGTGAAACGGGCAGTGTAACAAGAAAAGAAGGAAGCGGCCGACCTAAAAAGCGGACTGAAGAATTAAAAGAAAATGTCCAACAAATAATGGAAAATGCGCCAAGAACTTCTGTACGTGTTTTATCA
>NW_019416640.1:41438-50662 GCF_000390285.2 Anoplophora glabripennis | reverse complement strand
GTTCTCAAGTTATTCATACCAATACAATCCCCTTGTGGCAGACACTTCTAACGATAATATTACAAGAATATTTTTTTATGTTTAACAGTAAGTGCAATTTGTAAGCACATTAACAAAATTATTTACACTCCTTTCTACACCACCTGTGAGGTAGTGTGCGATATAAACATAAAATCATTTTTTTTAAAACCTCAACACCCTGTATCTCTAAAACGGGGCCGTTCCAGACCTATGTTTATAAGGCAAACACATATTATTTTAAAGAGATCTATCTACCCTCGAAGTTTCCTGCGTAAAGTTCGGACCACCCTGTATAGTCATTAAAGTTATTGAAACTGACAGCTGCTATACAGCTCGTTGAGAAATGAGGTTAAGTTGATCGCTATAAGCTACTCCCTACGTCCAATGTGTCAGAGCCAACTTCGACCACGTTTTTATTTGAACGCTCGTTACAAGAAATTGTAACTGTGAAATGTCACATGCGCGAAAACAAGACATTTGAAGACTTACTTTACGAAACCTAAGTGGTGGCTGATGTGAGTTTGGAATCAATCAATTCGTCAATCAATCAATCAATCAAAACCGTATAGTTTTATCAACTAAAAATGTGACCATTGAAGACTGTCGTTCGGTGAAACTATTTAACCTTAGAAAATTGCATGAGAATGCACTTCAGAAGAAGAAAATATAACTTTATTTGTAGATTCAATAAATTATTTTAATGGGAGAAATAATAGGTGCAATGAAAATTTTTTGTTGGATGATCAGCACAGTGTACATTTTCAAATAGGTGCTTAACTATAATATATTGCCGTTTAAATTACTTAAAAGATTAAATATTAATAAAAGTTGTTTGATAAATTTTAATGGCTCATTAATAGCCTACTCTGGTCAAAACTTGAAAAACGTTAAGTATATCCCACCTTAAAGCTTCTAATAAGTGTATAAAAAATTATTACATTAAATTTATGTAGTAAACACAAAAATGTCACTTTTACTATAATTAAAAACCTGTTACGAGTGAGTTTTTTTTAGAAAAATGGATAAGGTTGGCAGTGTAAGAGTAATAAAATGGATATAATATTTTCTGATTAAAGTGACATATTTCAAAGTATTACACATTGTTCTAACCGCGAATTTTAGATGATATTGCAATTGGTGTTTCAAAAATTAAGTTAATTTCAACAGTAACAAACGTAATGTTGTCCTCAGAATAACCTTATGAGGTCATTTTGACCCATGACAAAAGACACAATCTAAACGTAAAACTTTCCGCTCTTTTCAATTCCGGGGTCAAAAATGGGTCAAATTTAAAGTCAGTAAAAGTTTTCCTCCATCTACAACTTTTGTAGAGGTAGGTACCTAATTTTGCACTAGAACCAAACTGTCGGGAGATAATTGCGTCGATCGATTAAAATGGCCTACCTATATGTATAAAGCAGCCATATTTCCTTCTTCGAAAAATATCTTGGTACTATTGATGTGAACCTCTAACCAATTTGTATTTGTATTTTACTAAATTTATTCCAAATATACATACTCGAATTTTTTTATCTGTTTCATTTATCCTGATATAACTAATTTATTATGCGCATAAACATACATTACTTTCCATTCGAGAATAATCTTAACCTAGATAGGAACGCGGTGAACACACACGCCTCTAATTAAACCATTTAATTAACCTAATTTGAATAGAAGTTTAATGAAAAACGGTGTGTCGTTTAATATTCCGCTATGGCCCGCACCTCCTGGACGAAGCTGGGTATCAAAATTATATATATTTTTTATTTTTCGAGCTGAATTTAAAGCTAGAATGGGCGAGCCGGCAATTTGCCCAAATTATTCTGTCGAATAATGCTAATAAGGCATTCGCAGGAATTTAGACTGGCTGGTTGAAACCCCTTTCCAATATTTTGCCTCATCTGAAATAAAACTGACGCAACTTCATACAGTGTAATTTATAATTTTTGATATAATATAAATTTATAATAATAATTAATAATAATAACAATAATAATAATAATAGTAATCCTATCAAATTAAGTCGAACACTATTCTTTGTTACGAAAAATCTAGGTATGCAAAAGTTATATATCTACCCTCATAGACAAGATTCTTAACTAATCATATTACGGGAAACAAGCTCTAGCAATGAATAATTGTTCCGCCATATCTATAATAAGATTGATAAATATAAATATTACCTACCATTAAATTCGAGCTGGGACACGAGACCGAATTGCCTTATATAAATCTGAAATGAGAACCAGATTCCACAACAATCATGAATCGCCCATATCCGGAGAAGTCAGATATAAGAAATTCATATCGAAGCAGTACCCGAAAATTGGTAATGTCATCATAAAGCGGGGTCGAACATGAACTCTGGTATTTTGCAGTTCTATAATCGGTGCAGAAGTCCCTGATTAGTGTATGTGAAAGTCTGGAATTCGAGCGACTGTAGACGAAAATAAGTCCCAAGTGTAAACTGAGGCAGACAGTTTTAAAAAATTCTAAAAAACCAAATATTTTTTAATTCTGAATTGAAGCACCCCTTGTGATATAAAAATTAATATTTTGCAAAATTTTTCAGTAGGTAATATACTTTTTTTACTAAAATAAATAGTTATATGTATTTTGTTGCCAGAGAGCACCTCACGGGATCTAGATTATCTACCTAACATAAAATCCACCTAAGACTTTTTGTGTCTTAGTGAATATCTGAAGAGAAAAGACTAAACTTAGAAAATAGTGCAAAAAGGCTTAAAAACAGTGATATAGACAAAAATATTAAAAAACAAGCCAAAGAAGAAGAAAAAGTGCTCATTTCTAAGAATGAAAACATTTCAGTAGTGCAATTCCAAGGGAGTATTTAGTGAACAAACCAGAGCGTGACACAAAGCTCTAAACTCTAAACAGAACAACGACTTAAAATGGAGAAAGACCGACTAGCGCGACGCGCTCTCTCAAGTATCTATATTAAAGCTGTGGTTCAGTTGAGCTCACAGCGTACAGTGCTAAAAAAGCGTTTATTTTTAACGAATTTTAAAATGGCAACCAAGTTTTCACCAGAGGAAGACGAGAAATTAATCGATCTCGTACGAGAACATCCCCCATTGTATACCGTACCTTCCAAACGTCTGTTAGAAAACATTCGACCTTCACTTTTATTTTGACGACAACTAATTAAATTTAAAAAATCTTTTTCATGTTCTTTCTCAGTGAGTATTGTCAGCAAAAAATGTTCAGCCATTGTCATGAAAAAGAAAAATTGCCAAAATAATAATAAATATTTTTGTCTGCACTTATCAGTATACAATCACAAGCACTAAATCTAACAAAACACCCCCCTTCAAAACCGATAAAGTTGAACGCTACAGATTCTGCTAACCGCGTATGTCGTCTGCGACGCACAGCTCTAACAAATCAAAGCTTTAGATGCTATGAGATCTATTGGTATTGGGTCTTAATACCCAAAATCTGGGAAATACAAACACGTCAAAACCAACAGTAATAAAAATAAATCAAATCGGTACTGACGTCAACAATATATTGCCGACAGATCAGGAAGTCGCGAAAATTTTCATCATACTTTCTAATTTTTCGAAACTTGAACTAAAGGTAAGCCTTAGGGTCAACATTAACGAAATAGATGTTGGAGACGGTCTCAATTCAAAGAAGGGCGTTTTTCCAAAGTACTAATTTTCTGATCCAGACGGGAACCTCACTGCAGGACTCCTGCGAAGCCAGTGTAGAGTTTTCAGACGTCCACCCTAATACAATGCAGTTCAATAACCAGTGTCGGATTCTGGCCAGTATATGTTGTACGCTCTAAATTTTTATACTTTTTTCTTATATACAGATGTTATACCGTTCCATTTATTGTAAATTAATACAAAAATTTCAATAAAACGCGGAAAAAATCATAAATCAATACCGATTTAAAAATTTCTCTAAAAATTTCACGAGCTCCAATTTTCCAAGCGCTTACCAGCCAGGCACTGTCTTAACCTGATTGTGAGATGAAGATCTTAAGGAATACAAGCTAAAGCTTCCATATAAATTCATAAAGCTTCCATACAGGTACCTTAAGGAGGCGATACACAAACTTTAGTGCTCCAGCTCCAGCATATAAAGACAGTGATAAAAAATCACAAAGGTCATTATCAATGTTAATACAACACAAGTGTCAAATGGAAAATCGAAATCTTTCAGCAAACATAAACAGAAAAATATAAACTAAAACATTTCAAAGAGTCAGTCCGTTTTTAGATACAAAACAGACTGGACCAATATCCCAAGACTAAATAAGCTCGTCATCAATGGAGGAAAAGACACAACATCGACGTCCTCTAACTCAAATTTCGGTTGCGGTTGGCGTGAAGGGGGAGACGTTCGATCATCCCGGTAACCCCTTCTCAGGCGACTAACCTTCCAACACCGTAGGCGAAATGGAAAATCCAGGAACCATAGCTCAACTCAAAAGAAATATAGAAATGCACGGCTATCTTTATACTCCAACCAATCCAACCAACCAAAATCCACGACATTACCTGCTATTTATTATTTTATACATATTTTATATTAAAAGTTTATTTATTTATTAAGCGTTTGCTGTTTATATATTTAGTTTATTTCATATTTCTCTGTTATTTTTTAAATTTGTTATTGATTTATTAAATAAAAATTATCTAAGTACCTACTTTTATTAATGGTCAAAATGAGCCGTATCTACGTCGCTGTTTTATGGAAAGCTATCTATTATTACAATCAAAATAAATACAATAATATAATTTCCGTGACAGTTTTTTCAGGTATATTCGAACGCAAATCGTGATAATTTTATTTCAATAATGCTTCAGCTTTTTTAAAACACTACGCGATTTCACATATTATAGTAACCCTCCGATAAACATTTCGTGTGGATAAACGCCCGCCGGATCGTCACGGCATGTATCCATACGAAATGAACCCATACGTACACGTAATTTTCGCTCGAATTCAGGAACGAGTCGGTACAGGTGTGGCGTGCAGTATAGCGGGACACGCCATGCTCCGTCCGCCTGTCTGTCGGCCCCAGCGAACCCTAAATGAAACGCAGCCTGCCGCGCTGCTGAGACACGCATGCATCGTTGCACAGCGGCAGGGGAGTATTTAAATTTTTTCCTTTTAGAAAAAAATGTATGTTTTGTTTTGGTAATTGTTAAATAATTCGTAATTATTGATTAGAACACTCTCAAAAACGCATACAATTCGAAGTTACTACTTTTGTACGGTAGAATCGTGGAATATTATTGGTTGTCGCATTTTCATCATCCCTTTGTATATAAGGTGATCATGCACCCTCATACTTGTGTCGGATTGAACGCCAGTTCCTGGGTTTTCCGTTTTCGTCTGCGATGCTGAAATGTTAGTCGCATAGTCGCCTGCGAACAGGTTACGAGGATGCTCGAGAGTTTCCCCTCTTCACTCCAAGCTCAACGGATGCTTGGGTAAACGACGTTGATGCTATCGCTCTTCCCCCCTTGATGACGAAATGGCTTGACCTTGGAATAATGGTCCACGCTCTATTTCTGTACTTAAAGCTGCATTTACACTGCGATATGGAGGTTTATGATTTGTTTATGTGAGGTTTTCGGCTAAGCCTTTTTTTACACTAAACAATTTTACAATTTGGATTATGGGAGCACTGTCGAGTATGGTAATCTTGTGCCTTTCTTCACTGCCTTTGCTTGCTGAGCTAGGGTAGTAAATTATGTTTGGTCAGCATCGCTATTTGTATTATTGATACTATCACGGGAATAAGGCACAAGGCAGTCTATGTAGGTCCAGCTAGGCGGAAGAGGTTAGCCTATGTAGTGCGTGAGTGTAAATGTCTAACAAGGGTGCGCTATCTACTATTTGAAGCAGAAAACCGGAAGCTAACAATTATGTGATATTGCCGCTGTGAAAGCTGTGGAACCTAATTAGGAGGCTAGAGTTAGATGAAAGATTATAATAGACCTGTCACTGATCGCAAAGGAAAGGAATGCTGGATTCACTACATACATCTACAAGCCACTATATAGGAGTCTGGAAATGAGCTAAGGATTTTATAAATTTCTTTACAAATAAAAAAATTTTCCCTTTAGGGACATTGTCTCAAAAATGAGACATCCTATTATCAAGTATTTGTTCTTCCATGTATTAACTTTCATACAATTAAATTCATGATAGAATTATCAACTATCCAATTCTGCATGTCTATCTAGGTATAACACTTAGATAGGTAATTAGAATTGACCGACTGAATCAATTGACATATTAATTAATTTTTTCATGTTTGTTATACCTATTAACTTTATTCAATAACTGTAATATTTTCAAGTAAATCTTTGCTCATTAAAAATGTACCACATATGAAAGAATTGAGAATAATAGTGACCACCAACACAAGATGTGTATTTTACCCCTGTTTCTAAATTTCTAACAAGACCTCAAGATTAGTTATAAATATACCCAACTCAAATACGATGCAATTAGAATGGACGATAACGGGCTCGGCATAAATTACCTCTTCCATTTTTAATTCCCGGCCCTTTGGTTTTATTGCGTTATTCTAATTAGATAAAGAAATAAATCACAAAGTTGAAAAACTAATTATATCACAATTTGCGAGGCCGGATGGAAAACCTCACGACTTTCCCAAGAAAACAAATAAAAACCGTTAACGAACTCCGAACTGAACAAATCAACATCCCAGTCAGCTTAATGCAGCGGAAAACCGATGTGAGAAGTTTCGAAAAGCCATCGAAAAAACTTGGGGTCTGGACGAGTTTTCAGTGGGATGCCTGTTGAGCCGTGTACAGAGTTATTCACACAACGTTGTACCTTCCCTTTGTTTGGGGAAAACTGGTGAGGGCCAAAGTTTTAAGAAAACCTTTTGTGGTTTCAAAGCAGTAAATAAATTCTTGGTAAAACAATAGAAAATTGCCTTTCGATAATAATAAATCAGAATGGATTTTGTTAATTTTAAATAATTCATAAATGATGATGAAAACATTCTTCTAAAATAAAATTCTATTAATCCATGTTTTCACCGTTTCCGTATCATTAACTGTTCCGGAAATGCCTATTCCTTAAAAAATCAACTATTTTTAGGTTTTTTTCGGAAATAATTCAGAAACCTGAAGATATACAAGGTGTTTCTGGATAAGTGCGTTGCTTGAAAAAGGTGATAGAGGACACAAAAATGAGCAACTTTTATTAAGCAATCGATGGTCTAAATGCTTCTGTTTTCTAGAAAATTAATTAACAAAATTAATCATAAATGTAAGCCGACCCTGTGCATCTTGTGCACGTGCACGGACAGAATACTTCGGGCTCGTTGCATCCGTGAAGCGCCTCTCTAATTGGCTGACGTTCCACGTTACTTACACAATCAAACAAATCTGATGGTAGGTCAATAGTGTTCTTTAGTTGTGTATTACTTTGCCGGCGTATAAAATGTTTTCTGTTCAAGAACTAGAAGATATGGGGTTAATGTACGGACAATGTCAGTACAATTTAAATGAGACTTGTCGTTTGTATGCGGTCCGTTACCGTAACAGACGACAACCTAACAGTAGAACCGTGCAAAAAGCAGTCCAAAGGTTACGGGATACCGGGAATGTCCACCTGACATATGAAGGTCGTAGAAGGGAAAGGCCACAACATGTTTTCAACAACGAAGGAAACATCATAAACCTCGTTGAGGAAGATCCGAGGTGCAGTACTCGCGACATTGACCGAGAAGTGTGTCTAATAGTACTGTATCCGTGTACTACGAGAACAGTTATGACACCCCTATCATGTACAAAGGGTTCAGACATTAAATAACAATGATTTTCAGCTCTGTGTGGAATTTTGCCAGTGGTTTCGACATCAAATACCACAAGATCCTGATTTTACAAGCAAAGTGTTTTTTACGGATGAATGTTGTTTTACTAGAGACGGCATATTATATTTTCACAACATTCACTATTGGTAAATGGCAAATCATCACGTTGTACAGAAATCTCAGTTCCAGCAGCGGTTTTCAGTGAATGTGTGATGTGGTGTTTTTGGTGACAGAACTTTGACCGTCTTTACTCGGTTTGATAGTGTTACCTGCACGTTTAAATTGTGCCGCTTATTTAGAGATTTTAACGTCTAAAGTCTATTTGTTTAATCGTTTAATTTTTGTGTTGCTTTTAAACGACATTTCAATAAATTTCACCATTTTCGAACACAAAGGCGCGCGACAGCTTTGATATCAAAGATACAACTGGCTGTCGCATTAGGGACGGTTTTAAATTTGTTTAAACCTCCATGTGAAAAAATTTTTTTTTCAAATTGAAATGTAGTGTTTTAGACCATCAGCTTAAAAAAAGTTGCTCATTTTCGTGCCCTCCATCGCCCTTTTCATAGAACGCACTTATTTCAGGAACATCCTGTATATCAATTTCCCTACAAAATTCTGATACATAACTTTATTAATTTAACCAATGCCATATATCTATAAATAAAATATACAGGGTGTCCCAGAATAACGTGTACAACGGAATACCACAGATTCGTGGACTCAAAATAGACAGATTTAGGCTAAATCACCTATATCCAAAATCGCTTCGTTTTGCCGCTAGATGGCGTCAAAGTTCGTGAAATTTTTTTGAATTTTGTAAATAACTCGAATATGTAAATCGATTTTGATTATTTTTGGGATGTGGACTTTTGCTTTCAATCTACATATTTTGATGTTATACAAACTTGTATAAACCTTTATTTTGGTACCCTAAAACTTGTCTCAAAACCTACTTATCGTCGGGTGTCCGCGTCTTCAGATATTCCAATGTCAAAGGTCAAAATATCGATTTTTTTTTACACATTTATTGCAAATATCTCGTTTCCTATGGGTTTTATGCTATTTGTATTCATTATAAATATTGTAGAAGTAGATGATTAAATTCTCTACAACTTTTGTTTAATAATTTTTTTTATATCTTGAACCATTTTCGAGATAGAGGGCAGAGCGCTCGCAGTGTTTAACTATTTAGAGTATCATTCGAGGTCAACCTGTAGTCCCGATTAAAAACATGCCGTATAAAGTTTATAAATTATTGATAAATATATAATTCTAAATAATTTGCATTTTTTATTAACTATTACGTTATAATTAATAATTTTTTACAATAATTCAGTATTTAGGGCATGATTTAGAACCC
>NW_019416640.1:4747-40503 GCF_000390285.2 Anoplophora glabripennis | reverse complement strand
ACATTTAATCGTTTTTGTTGATTTTCAGGGTACATCATATTTTTCTTATTACAAATGTATTACCAATATCGTTGGAACAGTTTCATGCCAAACGAATTTAACCAAAAACCGTTCATTTTATAAAAAAATGAAGAAGAGCTGTTTTGTTCAGAATTGATTAAAAAATTTAGAAACTATGTTATTTTCCAGAAAAATCCACGGGCGTACGAATTATTTTCTTAAAGGGGGCAGTAACCCACGTCAGGAACGGCACTGGTGTGTGAAATGGATAACAGATATCTTTGTTTTATTCACCATAACTAATGTGTTATTAATACCAAATTTCAGTTCAATATATGTTGGTCTTTTAGAGATATTAAGAAAAATTCTTAAAAAAAGTTTGTTTTCAGCACCCTATATCTCACAAACGAAGCGTTCTAAGACCTACGTTTATAGGAACTTTTCTTATTAAAAAATGATTCTATATCAACTGTTAAAATCCTACTACAAAAAACTTAGTCACCCTGTATACAAGGCCATATCGCCGCCATATGAAAAAGCCAAGATTTTAAAACATCCTTACTTTACAATTCAGTACTTATTTTCACTGTTGGACCGACCTTGTTAGTGTATCTCGCAATTTCTGTTAAAGTCTATCGCAACGTAAAAAAAATGTATAGAATTTTGCAGTATATGTAAGACAAATTACCCTGATTAAAATTAACAAATCAATCTTGCATAGAGCGTTTTTTATTCAAAAATTATTAAGAACACTGCTTAATTTCAAATTTCATTGAAATATACACGTACATTATATATTTTTGGAGATTTTATGAAAATATTTTAAATAGTTCGTTTTATGTGGAGTTTTAGTAGTGACAAATAACAAACACGCAAGAACGACATTGCCACTTTGGTAGAAATAGTGAAGTAATAGATGTCTATCCTACGCCTTTGATGAATTTTCCAAGTAATCCAAATATTTGCTGAATAATTAAACCTTAATTAATAATTTTTAAGGTACATAAGTTGTTTGAAGGACAAATTAGGTAGGTATGTACTATGTATGTATAATAAACAAAGATCAAATTACATATATATTAAATTAAAAAAACAAATGTTTACAATTACGTTCATTTGTTTGTCTACTTCATCATTGGGTAGTTGCTAAAATATGGATGCTTAGATAAGGATAATAAAATAACCAGAGCTATAGTCGATGATATTGAAGAGAATATCGCTTAAGAAATACCTACAAGGTAAAAGTTAAATTAGAGGAAAATTATGGAAACTGATAACGAATAATTAAAAGATATTTGTCTTATCTTCTCTCATTTTCGAGTTATCAAGTGCAAATCATTATTTTAATTTTTTTTAATCCTTTAAATACACACACTTGTCTGCGAAGAATTCAAATATGTTTTTCTTATAAACGCCATATTGAATTTTGGCTATTCTTAATTCTGATTGTGACGATGTGTTATTCAAATAATGCTTTTAAAGGAAAACATCGACAATTTTATTATTTCTGTGATAAAGACTTGATTATTAAAATTGAAACGTGTAGTATTTTCAGTTCCAAATAATCACCCTTTAATGTACTAACATATTTCCTCCAAAAATTCTGATATTCTTGGTTACAATGGTTCTCACTATCTCCGCCACTGTAAGACAGTATTGTATACCTACTTATCAGTTTAATGAACCTTTAATTAGTTAAATCTTTGACCCAAGTTTCAGGGATATTTGAGCAAATGTAATATATTCTTTATAATTTCAACATTTTGTATCTCGAAAGTCAGTGACTTTACACCTTTTGTTTATTAAGGACTTTCTTTATCCTTGGATCAACCTCCTGAAATTATGACACGGTATGTAATGTAAATAGTACTTTTTATAAAATTTGGCAGCAAAGTTACCATTGGTATTACGACATTGATTTTTTTTAATTTTTGATATTTAAAAAAGTTAATTTTTCTTAGTATGTCTATATAAAAATAGGGACCACGATGTATCATTTTATCTTATCTGTGATGAAGTAGTACCTATGAATAGTTTTCCGATACGATTCAGGAACTGCGTCAAGGAAATTACTAAGCCGCAAACCACAGTGCCACGTAGGAATCTCGTTCCTTCGTAATTTTTTACAGACTTTCTGACCGCATTTAATTTTAGTAACAAGAATACCTCCAATCACCTGTAGATATCCAGGAAATGAAAACCACAATAGCAAACTATATGACTATATGCAGCATATATAAAATAAATTGTACGCGTAACTGTCAAGATTTTTCCTGTAAACCTAACACAGATCACCTTGTATACAGGGTGTTTCAGTTCATCAAACTTTAACCACAAATAAAACTCAATAACTAATTCAGAATTGCCTTATAAAGCAAGGGTCTAAGTCTCACCGTTTTCACTGTACAGGGCCGTATTGGTCGGTTTTTAAAATCATATTATTTTTGAAATATTTGGTATACTTATAAGAAATTGATTCAAATTTGGTGTGTTGTTTTACACATGTGCATAATTTACTGTAAAATTTACACATTGTTGTAGATCAATGGCGTAGGAATGGGTAGTAAAGCTGGATTTTTTACCCCAACTTCTACGCCAATGACCTAATAATCATTTGGAATTCATTTTTAGATTCTGTGAACAATTCTATATACAAAAGATATACTTGTTGAAAATCGGTATAGTGTATCGTTTTAATGAAAATCTGGAGGAAGGAATGGGTAGTAAAGCGGGATTTTTTACCCCAACTTCTACGCCAATGACCTAATAATCATTTGGAATTCATTTTTAGATTCTGTGAACAATTCTATATATAAAAGATATACTTGTTGAAATGAAAATCTCAGTTGAATGGGAGACCGTTCTTCTGATAATAAATTTAGTTTCTTAAGAATAGGAAATAAATTTTGAATTAATATTATTATAATCTCACGTATTAACTTAAGAATTCAAAACAGTATTAAATAATGTCTACATCGGTAAAACGACTGGATAATTCTAAATATAATAACAAAATTTGACAAACTCACTTTACACAACACAAAATAGAAAAACTAAACAAGAATAAGTTAAGTTAAAAAAATAATTTAAAATAAAGAAAACTATCAAAATACATTTTCAGTATGGGAATCTTCCACCTCCAAACACTTCCTATATCTACGAATGTTATTTATTTGTACACGAAAAAGCATTTCTGGGGTAATAATTTAATAGGTCCATACGTTTTTGAGGAACGTCTGAATGGACATCGATATTTGGAGTTTTTGCAAAATAATTTGCAGCCACTATTAGACGAAGTTCCATTAGACATCCGAAGAAACGTTTGCTTCATGCCTGATGGAGCTCCTCCCCATTTCAATATTGATGTACAAAATTATTTATCCATTGCGTTTAATAATAAATAGAATAAATAGATTGGAGGAGGCCCAATTTCATGGCCACCACGTTCTCCAGACTTTAACCCAATGGACTTCTTCCTGTCGGGATACCTGAAAAGTTTAGTGTATATAACCCCAAGGCATACCCCAGAAATTCCTTTACGTGTACAGACAAATAACATTCGTAGACTTAGGAAGTGTGTGAAGATGGAAAGTATACTGAAAATGTATTTTGATAGTTTTCTTTCTTTTAAATTATTTTTTTAATTTCCTTTAACTTATTCTTGTTTTGTTTTTCCATTTTGTGTTGTGTAAAGAGTGTTTGTCAAATTTTGTTAGTGAAACTTACATTAGCAGACAGTAAGACTTTCTAGACTTATTTTAAAAATATGTACGGTTCTAACACTTCTCACATAGTAATTATGTCCAAGTAAAAATTAATAACAAAAAATGGTGTCAAAATCCTTCCTAAGCTGATAATTTTACCGAGTTGAACCAAAAGGGCCAGTATTATCGTTGGCAAATTTTCAGGGAACTTATTTTTATACAGGCAGATTGCCATCCTCATCTATGCAAAAATTCTGGGTTGTTAACCATTGGGCATAGTCCGTCCCTGCCGTTCTGAGCATAATGAAGTTTCACTTACAACATCAACAACAAGCTATATGCATGTGTTTTCGATCACCAGATGAGTGACCGCAAAATCTGATCGTTTTTGCGTAGTGTGTAGCAAGAACGGGGAAGGTTCTACAGAGGTCTCCGTGGGCTTAAATTGATCGTCATAAAAAATCTAGGTGAGCATAATTCGATTTTTCCTATATTTGCCCGACTTACCCCTACTTAAGGGGTGGAAACCACCCCTAAAACAAGAAAAATGAGAAAATAGTCGATAAATTCTTGGTAAAATTGGAGGAATTTCACATGACAAGGGTAAAATCAGGAATGTCCTTCTAAAAATGCTCATGATAAACCCACCCCCCGCGTGGGGGTAAAACAAAAGATCGAATTATGGGGCCCGTCTTTCGTATCATTTGTCGGGTAGTGGGGGAAACAAAGTACTTCATGAAGTGGATATCATTCCCCGTCTGCTATCGGCAATAGGGGTGGTTTTACCCCCACGCGGGGGGTGTTTTTCACCTTGAGCATTTTTAGGAGGGCATTCTTGATGTTACCCTTGCCATGTGGAATTCCGCCAATTTTTACCCAGATTTTGGTGACCATTTTTTCTGTTTTCTTGTTTTAGGGGTGGTTTCCACCCCTTCAGTAGGGGTAACTGATCAGAATCCGACAGAAGAACGAATTATGGGGGCATGTATTTCATATCATTTGGATTTATAAGGAAGAGTGGCACAAAAAAGGCAATTCATGAAGGGAACATCATTTGCCGCCGGTTTTCGGCAATAGGGGTGGTTTTACCCCCACGCGGGGGATGTTTTTCACCTTGAGCATATTTGGAAGAACATCCCTGATCTCTTCCTTGCCATTCAAATTCCCGCCAATTTTTACCAAGAATTGATCGACCATTTTCTCACGTTTCTTGTTTTAGGGGTGGTTTCCACCCCTTAAGTAGGGGTAAGTCGGACAAATATTGGAAAAATCGAATTATGCTCACCTAGATTTTTCATGACGATCAATTTAAGCCCACGGAGACCTCTGGACGACCTTCCCCGTTCTTGCTACACACTACGCAAAAACGGGCGAAAAAATGGGGTTTTTTGCGGTTACTCTTTGCATCATGCTGAATTTTCACACTTGAGGGCCCGTAATTTGTTAACGCAGGTCCGTATAAAAAAAAATTATATGAAGAACTGATATTATTTTGACCTCATCTATTTGTACTCGACTTTTTTGTATCAAGTACCGGGACACCCTGTATATTTATATGCGAATTCGTACTTTTCCTAGATTTTTTTGGTAAGTAATAAATTTAAAGTCAAATTTTTGGTGTCCCGGACACCTGAACATCATCACCACTGTCCATTTCAAATATTTTTTTATATATTTTAGCACTTATGGGTATTAAAACAAATTTTACTTTTATCAGAACAATAAATAAACAATGATTGTCAAGAAAACTATTTCATAAGCAATTAGATTGTAATGAAGAAATGTTAGGTATGCATTAATAAAAATTTCTTAGTTCATATTAATTAATATAGTTTGCGATTTCAGAAAATTTGTATGTGTACCTTATAGTAAAAGCACATTCCCGGACTCAATGCGTGTTGGCCTCGGCTAACGCATCGGCCAACAATTTGCATTATCGTCCGGAAATGTATTGCTTTTACTAGTAAGTACCTACACAAATATACTATTTGAAGCCTTGTATCTCAAACACAAAACAATAGCATTTACGGTAATTCCAAAATACCCCGTATATTCTGTAATATTTCAACTTGTCAAAAATTAAAAAGGGTTTTTAAGGATGTTTTCTCTAAACCCGTACCTCAAACACCTAAAAAGTCTATGTAAAGACAAGAAATCATTTTCATTCTAAATAAAACTTTCACTGAAGAAATTACAGTATTTTTTTTCCAATGACATACTATACCAGTATCTACAGGACTGGTCCGAGTTGAAACTTATTTTTTTCATGTTAAATGCCAGTTTACATTTTTCACACAAAATTTTGTTTCAATATCTTCATTCCTTCAGAAGATACTTAGAGATTTAACAATGTTATTTTCTTTTTAAATTTAACACCCTGTATCACAAAAATTAAGAATTTCTAAACATATGTTTATGTAAGAAAATATTCTTAAATTTGGACGAGCATACCACTCCTTCATTTTTGACACGTTTAAGTGTTACATTTTGTTTCTGCATTTTTTTCTGATTTTTCATATTCAGTTGACAAATACAAACTGGTGTTTTCTTATTTTTCTAAAAATTTTCATTTTTTTTCATGATACAGCATATAGGAACTTGGAAAACTAGAATACCAAATTATATTTTAAATATGTGTGACTACAAAGAAAATTTAATTTTCTACAATTTTAAAAAACGTCTGATTCTATCAGTTGACCATGAAAAAAATTATTTTATAAATTTCTGTGTAATTCTTTTCAACAAAAGTGAAATTATATACGTTCCTACTATCAAAAAGGCATTTATTGGACAGTTTTCCTGTTTTTCCTCTTGAGTTATGAGGGGTAATTCAAAAATCTGTTTCCCTATATTTCAATAATTCCATGAAAATCAGTATTTATTATTTTTCTTTTCTAAATATGCACAAAGATAATATTTCATATGGAGTCAATTTAAAATTTTTCAAATAATGAACAATATATGCGCAATGTATTTTTTTTTATTTTGCCACGGATGACCTAACATCTAAAAATGTGGGTCAACAATTATTAGAAAGATCCTATATAACTAATGCTTCTGTCTTCTGTTGCTTACATCAAGAAATTATCCCGTGAATTCTTTCGATAATAGAAAAAAATTTGCAGGGTGTCTCAAATTCGATGCCCCAGGGTATTGGCTAATAAAAAACGTGAATAAAAATTATGCTACGAGATTTCAAATAGGACCAGTTAGGCTTGCCTTTGAGCGAGAAATATTATTTTTGGAATTTTGGAAATGCCTGTTATGACTATGAATAATATTTTTCCCAGAAATATACCTATTTCATTTCATATTAGGAAAGGATTTATCTGATAAACTTTCATTAAAAAAATTTTTTGATCTTTCGTTTAAAAGTTACAAGCAGAAATGTGAAAACGCGTTTATTTTAAATATTTCAAAAAAATCGAATTAGCCATGACATAATTAAGTCGCCATGGAACACAATAGATAGTTTGATTATTGTGAAGCAATTTACCAAATAACTTCAATCAATATCGAAAAATTTTGTTCATTCTTTAGTCGAGGAAATAAAGCACTAAAAACGGCCTTACATCTGAAATCGGTGCAGTAAGATGGATTGTGATGCGGTTTTTTGCATTCGATTCGTTAGAGCGTCCAGAAAGTTTGTGACCCTATGTGATCAATGAGAAATGAAAATTGCATCGGTGCATAAAAAAAATGCATTTTTAAAATTGCATCTTGAAGAGTTAAAATATGAAAAATTTACAACTCGGAACATATTGACGGAAATGAGTTCAGTTTTACTACTCGGGGATTGTTGGGATCGCTGAACACGAATATTATGACGGCAACGGTCTCCGAGGTACCTAGTGCCCCAGGGTGGCCGGTTTCAACGTCGTCTCCTGGAGTTTTGTGGAAATTCCTAATAAACTTAGCCGAAACTCGTTACCTCGGGGTTTTTGGGGTCGCTCAACACGAATATTACGACGGCAACGGTCTCCGAGGTAGGTACCTAGTGTCCCAGGGTGGCCGGTTTCAACGTTGTCTCTTGGAGTTTTCTGGAAATTCGTTATAAAATTAGCCGAAACTCGTTACCTCGGGGTTGATCAACACGAACATCACAACGGTAACGGTCCTTGAGGTACCTAGTATCCAGAATGGCTGGTTTCTGTGACAATTATTTCATTCTTAATTATTTTTTATTATAAAAATACATTTATTCATTACAAAAAATACGTCTTCTAAAAAATATTATACTTAAATATCTTAACAATTTTAATTTTTCTTATTTAATTTTCATTATTATCTTCTTCATCTTCTCTATCTATTGTTTCCACTTCCGAAGAAAATATATCATTTGCAGAATATTTTTCATTATTCGTGCAATTAATGCCTGCACAATTTTTGCACGCGATGCTGCAGTTCCATCCGTGCTTCCTACATCCACACGAAGTTCCGCTATCGGTTTTGCACCCACAGAAAATCATATTCATGATCCTCGGTGGACCGTTGCTGTCGCGATATTCGTGTTGAGCGACCTCAAAAACCCCGAAGTAACGAGTTTTGGTTAAATTTATAACGAATTTCCACAAAACTCCAGGAGACGACATTGAAACCGGCCACCCTGGNACCAGCCATCCTGTGTACTAGGTACCTCGAGGACCGTTACCGTCCTGATATTCGTGTTGATCGACCTCAAAAACCCCGAGGTAACGAATTTCGGCTAAGTTTATAACGAATTTCCAGGAAACTCCAGGAGACGACGTTGAAACCGGCCACCCTAGGACACTAGTTACCTCGGAGACCGTTGCTGTCGTTATATTCGTGTTGAGCGACCCCAAAAACCCCGAGGTAACGAGTTTCGTCTAAGTTTATAACGAATTTCCACAAAATTCCAGGAGACAACGTTGAAACCGGCCACCCTGGGGCACTAGGTACCTCGGAGACCATTGCCGTCGTGATATTCGTGTTCAGCGATCCCAAAAACCCCCGTGAGCAAAATTGAACTCATTTCCATCAATATTTTCCGAGTTATAAATTTTTCATGTTTTAACTCTTCGAGATACAATTTTAAAAATGCGTTTTTCTTATGCACCGATGCAATTTTCATTTCTCATTGATCACATAGGGTCACAAACTTTCTGGAAGCTCTAACGAATCAAATGCAAAAAACCGCATCGCGATCCATCTTACTGCACAGATTTCAGGTTCAGGCTTTATTTCCTCGACTACTTAGGTTCTTATTTTGAATAGTTTATTTCAATTACTATGACAACGCACAATTAAAAAGTTAATATTATCTTAATTTGAGGAAACCCAAAAAAACTTAAGAAAAGACGTGCGAATTTATCAGGAAAATTATAGAAGAAAACCAAAGTGCATTTTGTAATCGAAAAGGAAAATCAATTCTGCAAAGAGCTCTGAAGACAATTCGAGACATTCAATTAGGCAAGCTATCAGGGAATTAAGTTTTAATAATTAGAAGAAATAAATATCATGACTACAAGACTAGATTAGAAAAACAGATAAATTTTATTTCCTAAATTATGTTTCTAACAAAAGTTACTGACAGATGAGTTTTTGATCACATTCTTTGGACAGATGAAAGCCGTTGTGTAAGCAATGGTCTGTCTGCCTAGCAGAAGAAACGAACATTATTGGTCAACAGAAAAAGCTCATTTTGTCAACCCCATAAATAATCAAGGTCATTTTAGTGTCAACGTCTGGTGTGGCATCATTGGTATCTGACTTTTCTTCAAGAACTTCCAATTCTTCTTGAAAGTCTGCCTCTGCAACTAAGAAAATCGATGTGGTTTCAACATGATAGAACTCCACCTCACTGAGTATGTATTGTCTGCAATTATTTAGATGAAATATACCATGACAGATGGATAGTGATTAATGGTCCCATAAAATGGCCAGGGAAGTCTCCAGACCTGACCCCCTTAGATTTTCGTTTATGGGGATTTCCAAAAACTAAAAAATTATAATTGCATGTCAAGAAAATTTTCCACATTTTAAAATGTTACTAAGAGAAGTCTGGCGATGATTGTATGTGTTTATTAGAAGAATGGGTTCACATAGAAAATAATTTATAGTTGATTTGTTAAAATGTTAAAAGTTATTTGAAATATTTTTGTTTGTAAATTATTTCTGTAATTCAATTAATTCTTATAGTCCACAGTACAGGCCCCCTCTGGAAAGTTGATTACCACATACTTTATAACTCCTGAGGCGCATCCTTTTAATGAGTCTACCACATGTTTCCTCTGCGACTTTTCTCGATTCCTCTGCTTTTCCACTCGGAAAGTCCAAAAACATGGCAATTTCCTGGGGTCTTGAAAAGTCAAGACCACATCTTTTATTTTTAGCTTAAATAAGTAACTGAAAATTTTGTTGTAAATGCCGATTTCAATTTGTCCGACAGAAATTCTTCCTACATTGACGTGTCTACCGGTCGAAACATGCCAAAATAACAGGGTATTGAAAATCAATTACCACATAGGTAATATTTAGTAAAATTAATTGTAAATAATTAATTTAGTCAAAAAGTATTGTTGTCCGACAAATTTCAAGCTGCGTTTTTTCAGTCCGACAGCTGGAAATCGGAATTTTCACGGGGTATGAAAAATCGATTACCACATATCTAATTTTCATTTTTTCCACTTTTAAATTTACTGTACAAAATAGTGATATAAGTGTCCGACGATTTAATGTCCGCAAATTATTAAAAAATCAATAAATCAATCAACGTGATGAAATTTAATTTTTTCACTCCAAAAATTTCATATTTATAAATGGTTATTAATTATTATTATGTAAATTATTATTTGTTTCAAATAAATAATTATAATATTGCTTATTTTATGCTTAAAAATTTAAAAGTTATAAACAAATGAAGTTATTTTTGAGGCGATTAATACGATCTTAGTGCATAATGCATTATTTCTAAATAAATTAATATTATACTTGATATAAAAATCCTTTTTTCTCTTTCAAGTTTTCATTCGCGTTTGTTATTTTTCTTTACAAAAATTTTCCTATTTTTCTAAAAGAAAATCCCAAAACTTTTGTGCATAATTTTTTTACACCATACATACTTTTTTGAAATCGTTTAATTCTTTTCTCGATATTTATTTGGCTAAATTGAGCATATAGAGATTTACAATTACAAGAATAAAACGAAAAATATATACAGGGTGTTTCAGAAAGACCTCCCGTAAATAAAGAGGGTGATAGTATGATAAAAAATGAGAATTTTTTGTCTTATGAACTCTATGTCTATCTCCTCTTGTTTTCGAGATACAGAGAGACAAAATAAAATTTTTTAAATAACATTTTTATGAAAATTTCCAAATAGTGCGAAATATTTTTATGAAATTTGGTAGCCCGAGGTTTTTAAGGGTGCCAAATACGCTAGTCTAATTATTTTTTGTATATTTCATAGAAAGCGCTAGTTATGCTACATTCTTATTACAATTTAAGTTATATTTTTTTTAAGGTTAGGTTTTTTACCAGTCGGGCTCCAATTTCTATTGTACAATTTTATTTTCTAAAAATAATGTACTCTTGTTAGAACTTCCTAATGTGGACGATTTTCGAGAAAAAAGGCTTTTAATTAAACTCTTACAATATTACACTATAAAATAAGTGACTTTTCTCAAAGTAAGCTTGAGCTTTGAGAAGAGGAGATAGACATATAGTTCATATGACAAAAAATTCTTATTTTTTGTCGTCCTCACCCCCTGTATTTACGGGAGGTCTTTCTGAAACACCCTGTATTGTATATTTATATGGAATTTTGCTTAATACACGAAAATACCTTATTAGAAATTATAAATACACGTGCACATTTTTTACGAAATTTTTTTCATCTTTTTTTGTTGGACTGACGATTTGCTGATATATTTTTGTCGGACATTACAATTTTTGCTTATAAAAAACACTTTTATATCGTGTGTTAGTTTTGTCCGACATGTGGTAATCGATTTATCATACCCCGTCAAAATTCCGAATTCCAGCTGTCGGACTGAAAAAACGCGGCTTGAAATTTGTCGGACAACAATACTTTTGGACTGAATTAATTATTTACAATTAATTTTACTAAAAATTACCTATGTGGTAATTGATTTTCAATACCCTGTTATTTTGGCATGTTTCGACCGGTAGACACGTCAATGTCGGAAGAATTTCTGTCGGACAAATTTAAATCGGCATTTGCAACAAAATTTCCAGTTACTTAAGCTAAAAATAAAAGATGTGGTCTTGACTTTTCAAGACCCCGGGAAAATGCCATGTTTTTGGACTTTTCCGAGTGGAAAAGCGAAGGAATCGAGAAAAGTCGCAGAGGAAAAATGTGGTAGACTCATTAAAAGGATGCGCCTCAGGAGTTATAAAGTATGTGGTAATCAACTTTCCAGGGGGGCTGTACTGGTGGACTATTAGTAATTATTGTCATTTTATCGTTTTATATATATTTACATTAGGACAAATATAATAGTTTTTACGTCTTCGAAAGTTAAACTGAGTATTGTTTTCCATGGAGACAGAATTAAGTCATTCGATTTTGTGCAAGATACCTATTTCAAATAAACGTGTTTTCATTTTCTGCTTGCAACTTTTAAACGAAAGGAGATATCAAAAAAGTTTATTAATGAAAGTCTATCACAGAAACTCTCTCTTTCCTAATATGAAATGAAAGAGATGTTTTTGGGAAAAATAATTTCTGACCTCATACAGGCATTACCGAAAGTTCCAAACTGTTTTTGGCTCAAAGGCAAAAGTGGTCCTATTTGAAATTCCCAAGCAAAATTTTTATTCATGTTTTTTATTAGCCAATGCAGCCCTCCCTAGGGCATCAAGCTTAAGACTCCCTGTACATATAATTTCTTGTCTTTCTCCACATTAAGGGGAAAAAATGGAGACCAATTTTTCTCTCCCCACTTGAAGGACTATAAATCTACAGGAAAGGTAGGTTTAGGTTTTCTCCGTTTTAACGAGGAATCATTTAAATTTTTTTGCACTTATTTATTTACACTCTGTACAATAAAAGTCACCATTTTTATAAAATTGGTAATTAGTCCAAGGCCTAATGTTAAATTTGCAGAAATTATTACCTGGAAAAATAAATATGACCGTAGGAAATTAAATTTTAAATTGAGTTTCTTCTTTAAACTCGATTATGGCGAACATGGCCAAAAAAAATTCACAAATTTGCAAAAATCGGTGTTTCTTAAATAACTAAAAAACTGTGGCTCCTCCGATCGAAAAATTTTAAATGAGAAAGTTGTAGGTTTAAAAAAAATCTATTGATTGACTTTTAACACGCATCGATTACTTTGTTACTTTTGGAGATATATCGAAAATACCGTCAAGAATCTTTTTTTTCTTCTATAACTCGTTTACATTTACGTTGCCATACTTGCTATTTACTGTAAACTTAGCTCACGGCAAGCCAAGAAAGGACATTATTGAAAAAATTAAAAATATAAATTATTTTTCCAGATATATCGATTTAAAAAAAAAACCTTCTCAAAAATTGGCTAGATCTTCTCAGCGGATGGCTCACAGTAACGATTTTCGGTTAATTTTTTCGTAAATAGTTGTATTACCATGCTATTAAAAAATTTTGACGATTTTATTAATTTTAAGGNATCCACCTTAGAAGCAACATAGTCCCAGAAATATTTAATATACATTTTTTTTAATACTTTTATGATCATTTTAATAATTATTTATTATTACAACAGAATTTTTCGTGTAATAGGTACCTTAATTTTTTTTCTTAATCACACTGACTTTATACTTGTTGCTATTTGTTTGATAATCACCTTTATATTTCATTAGGTAAATAATTAAAAATATTTTTTTTTTCATTACTACACCCGTTTATAATATAAAATTATAGATCTGCAAATTCGAAGCACTGTAACATGAAAGTTCTCTATACAATTTTTCATTTTACTCCACCACAAAACTTTACTCAATCATATAATCTATTGTTATACATTGTTACAATACTAGATTAACAAAATATTTGTGTAAGGAATTATTGTATAGTAAATATCTGTGCAAGATTTTTTCGTATAGCAAGTATATGTATAGGATTTTTTAAAATTATACATTATACTAGTATATTGGAATTATAGGTATATTGGATTTATTTAATTTTGTACCAAAATTTGTTAATTATTGAAACAATGAAGTAATTAATTAATTAAGCAAAAAAATTAAAGTATTACAGGAAAAAATACTGTTATCTGTAATAATAAATAATTATTAAATGATAAAAGTAAAAGAAATTAAATAAATATTAAATATTTCCGGGACTATCTTGCTTCTAAGGCGAAAATGATTATAATATTTGTGATTGCTTATTATTATTTCTTTCTTGAAAATATAAGTATTCAGTAGTATTAACCTCCATCAAGCGCATCGCTGTAAAATGTTAATTGCCGGTGTCTAGATATTTTTTAAATAAAAGTTATTCCAGGTCATAGAAAAATATATTTTTTTTCAATTTGTCAAAAAATGTCAGCAACTTCTTTCGTTAAGTCATTTTCATAAAATAAAAATTGAAATTGAAAAAAAAATGCTCAATACAATTTTTTCAGTTTTTTCTTCGTCCTTAAAATTAAAAAAATCAATAAATTTTTTTAATGGCATGATAATACAATTCTTTACGAAGAAAATAAACCGAAAATCGTTACTGTAGGGACATCCGCTGAGAAGATCTAGCTAATTTTCGACAGCACCTTTTTTATAGAGAACGGATAAGTATATCTTGAAAAATAATTACTTTTAATTTTTCAAAAATATACTTTTTTGGCTTGTCGCGGGCTATGCTTACAGGAAATAGGCGAACGTAAATGCAAACGAGCTATAGAAAAGTAACAAAGCAATCGATACGTGTAAAAAGTCAGTTAATAAATCTTTTTAAAATCTACAACTTCCTCATTTAAAATTTTTCGATCGGTGCTATATTTTTTCAGTAATTTTAGAAAAACCATTACAATTTCTGCAACTTTGCGAATTTTGTTGACCATGTTCGCCATTTTTAAAATAAAATAAAATAAAATAAAATAAAAAAATAAAATAAAATTTTGTATCGAGTTTAAAGAACAAAAATCTCAATTTGAAATTTTTAATTTCCTAAACTGTCATATTATTTTTTTTCCAAGTGATAATTTCTGTAAGCTCTTCTCTATAATACTTGGACTATTCAAGGTGTTTGGTAAGTCGATGCATTCCTTGCAGGGGACTATTATATTACAAGTGATTTCCTATCTACAGGGTGTTAAAGTTTTATTAAAAAAATGCACATTTATAAATATTGCAGAAACCGCTTAAAAAATTCTAATGAAATTTTACAGGCTTTGACAGTTAACATGGGGAGAGTAACCTAAGACGGGACGATTTTTTTCTAAGATGAATATTTCAAAAGTGAACAGGAATAAAACAACTTCTATGGCACCAAATGAATATTTATTCAACTAAGAAACAGTCTTTGGCAATAAATTGCGCCAATGTAAACAAAATGTCTTTATTATAACTACAAAAAAAATTGCAAATGTCCCATCTTAGGACGCTGGGTTCCTAAGTTGGGTCGCCTGGTTACCTAAGAAGGGACATCATACTGCTACAATGCGCAAATGCTACATGTGAAATACTTTTCATCTAAAACTCCACATGATTCATGAGCCCATCCTAAGCACTGGTGGCAGTTGTACCAATCTTCTACGCTCTCCAAGTACTTTTCGCCGCATACGATGCAACTGGTGTCGTCAACGTCTGCACTGGTGTTGGATTTATTGGGCCTCACACTACACTTTTTATCATTTTTATTTTTGGCTTCGTTANCCCTTTCTGCACTCGTTAGCCCACCAACCTGCTTCTTGCCCTTCTGCGCGAGAACTTTTGATAACTTCTAGACGGTCGTCACACCAGTTTCGTCCACATTCCAAATGCGATTTGGAGTAAGTTTATATTTCACATAAATATTTTCAAGATTCTTGAAAAAACTTCGAACTGCTTGTTTATTGAAACCTGTAGCTCTGGCATAGGATGTGGCTTCAGGTTTCCTCAAGGAAATATTTGTATGCCTACGTAAAAATCCATAAATCCACTTCTTTGAAGCCATTTTAGTCTCTTTATTGAAATTATTGGCAATATTATTGACACTGGCGAAATCAAATGCTAACTTGCGAAGTTCTGTATAAGTGATGCCAAAAAACCGCTTTTCCATCTCGAGAATGTACTCCATAATTTCTAGCTCTTGTTCCTCCGAGAAGACCTGTCGAAATCGTCCAAGATATTTTTCATCTTCTTTCACAATTTTGTTTTTATTTGTGATTCTTCTCTCCAATGTACTTTTCGGCACATTGTATCTGTCTGCAGCCTGTCGAATAGATAACTCATGGTCTCTAACTTTCCGAACAGCCTCAAGCATGTCTTGAGTCGACCATTTTCCACGATCGGTTTTTCTTTTGTAATAACAATCTACTTTAGGCATCTGTAATTCAGAGACAAAAAGAAAACCTTTCTCACTGTATTGTAAAAAACAGTTTCTCAAGGTGGGACGTCCCAACTTCGGAATCGCTACTATGTCCCATCTTAAGAAATGTGGCTGTTTATAAACGTGACATAACCTGCAAAGTTCATCACATGATATGTTCGAACAAATTTATGCGAAACTATTCGCTAACGTCTATTCTAAAAGGCTGTGGGAGAAAGAGGAACATAACTTACATTATCGATATTATTCCAGCTTTTGTTTTTCGGGAAATATTTTAATAATACTGCACAAATCACCAAAACACCTGTACTGTACGCGGCGATTATTGGATTGGACTCAATTTCGTAGGCAACATGCATGCTTTTGCGAAGTTGACTAATCAGTATTTAGATGGAGCTACAAGGCTAAATTTCCAATTTAAAAACGTGTCCCTTCTTCGAATACTGTCCCAACTTGGGTTACTCTCCCCTACATGTTTTACGAGAAAAATATTGTTCTGTTTCACCAGTGGCGTGCGCCCAGGCACGTCTCTAAATATTGTTAAAGAAAAATATGATACACCACTGAGTATTCTTAACCCTTTCGCTGCGCAATACGTCTGAACGTAGCTACCGCGCCGTGCGCGAAAGTTTATCGCCTGCGAATATATACAGGGTGTTTTTGAATCGAGTAGCATAAATGATACCAGTGAATCTACATTTCAAAAGAACACGATCTACAAAAAATCGCCTTGGTAAAATGTTCACCCCTGAAGAGGTATGGACCATCAAAGTTTTCAAAAAAATTATGAAAATTGGCTGTAATTTGAAAACCGAACGAGGTACAAATAACAAATTTTTTACAGGTTGTTTACTAATACAGATGCGAGTTTTCAACTATTTTTCGAAAATTTTAACCCCTCGAAAGGGGTTGAAATAACCACCCCTCAAGCCATTTTTTGCCATAACTTTTATATTTCGTAAAAACTCGATATCCAAAAATACGCATTAGATAAACTGGTTCTTTTAGAAACTTTTACCTCTCTAGCAATTTTCCTTTAAAACTTTTCGTTTATTAATAAAAAAATAAAATGTATTACCATTCACCTCACACCGTATATGATTGCAATCAATCAAAGAAAAACTAAGTGTGCTGCTGTCATGCCAGTTGTCACAATTAACTCTTCTGTAAGTTGTCACTGTTATCAGCTAAATACTTTTTGGGTGTAAATTAACAAGAATTATGCCAAATTTTACTAATGATGAATATGTGGACATGCTACAAGTGTTTTTTTCTACGATCGTGCAAAATTTACTACTTATTGCACTACCTACTGTGCCAAAAGTTTAACTTTTTTTACAGTAGTACAAAAAAAATATTGATTACAAGTTTAATCTAAGCATATCCATAAGTACCTAACGTCTGACATTGACAATTTGCGCAATTAATTTCCAGTTGTCAGTTAAAATTTTAATATTATGTAAAATACTGTTAAATAAAATTTGAAATAAAAACAATCGTAGAAAAAATGTTGCGTGCAACATGTGCAAAAAGCATATTTGTTGCACTTAACATGATTGCAGCTCTCAACTTCGTCTCGAGCTGCAAACTTCATGCATCGTACAACAAATACACACTCTTTACAGTAGTTGCACAAATAACTGTTTGAATGTCGCAGAAACTTTTATTAAATAGAAGTACAATGAAAACGAAACTAAGAAATAATTTATTATCAAAAAGAGAAAAAACAAAAAACTTAGTTAAAGGACATTTTCAAAATAATTGCCATTTCTTTCTAAACACAACCTAACACGTTTATCAAAGTTGTTACGGACTCGAGCAAAAATTATGGGATTGTTGCGAATCTCATCAGCCGCCGCGAATATTCTTTCCTGTAGCTCTTCAACACTGTCAACTGGGGTCGCATAAACAATACTTTTTATATGTCCCCAAAAGAAAAAATCCATGGGCGTTAGATCGGGAGAACGTGCAGGCCAAGAGATAGGTGCCTCATTGCCGCGACCTATCCAACGATTCGGGTAATTTAAATTAAGCCACCGCCTAACTACTACAGTGCTGTGAGCAGGAGCCCCGTCATGCATGTACCACATGGCCTGACGTACATTTAATGGTACTTCCTCCAGAAGTGGTGGTAGATGCTCATTTAAGAACTGCAAATATTCAACAGCACCAAGTCGATGAGGTAAAACAAAAGGGCCGACAAGCACATTTTCTACAATTCCTGCCCAAATGTTTAAACTAAAATTATGTTGAAATGTTGTCATAGATACTTCGTGAGGATTTTCATGAGCCCAGGAATGAAGATTGTGCATATTGGTTAAACCATGTCTTTGAAAAGTTGCTTCATCTGTGAAAAGTATCTTTGAGGCAAAATTCAAATTATTTCTTAGAATATTAAGATACGATTCGCAAAAAACAACTCGCTTATGCATGTCTGGTTCAAGTAGAGCTTGAACTGGCCGGTGGTGAAAAGGATATAATAAATTATCATGGACAATATTCCAAACAACACTATGGGACACATTTAAGTGCATTGCTGTTTTTCTCGTACTAGTCTGACGATTTTCGTCAAACTCTTCAAGTACTGCATCCTCAAGATAAATAGTACGAACAGTAGGTCTTCGGCCGGTACCCTCAATATGCGGCTGTATTTTTCCAGTTTCCCGAAGTCTTCGTTCTACCGCCGAAAAAGTTTGTCTGTGGGGAACTTGACGATTTGGATATCTCTCATTATACGCTCTTGTTGCCGCAGCACAGTTTTTGCGACATTCAAAATACACTTGTAGCATGTCCACATATTCATCATTAGTAAAATTTGGCATAATTCTTGTTAATTTACACCCAAAAAGTATTTAGCTGATAACAGTGACAACTTACAGAAGAGTTAATTGTGACAACTGGCATGACAGCAGCACACTTAGTTTTTCTTTGATTGATTGCAATCATATACGGTGTGAGGTGAATGGTAATACATTTTATTTTTTTATTAATAAACGAAAAGTTTTAAAGGAAAATTGCTAGAGAGGTAAAAGTTTCTAAAAGAACCAGTTTATCTAATGCGTATTTTTGGATATCGAGTTTTTACGAAATATAAAAGTTATGGCAAAAAATGGCTTGAGGGGTGGTTATTTCAACCCCTTTCGAGGGGTTAAAATTTTCGAAAAATAGTTGAAAACTCGCATCTGTATTAGTAAACAACCTGTAAAAAATTTGTTATTTGTACCTTGTTCGGTTTTCAAATTACAGCCAATTTTCATAATTTTTTTGGAAACTTTGATGGCCCATATCTCTTCAGGGCTGAACATTTTACTAAGGCGATTTTTTGCAGATCGTGTTCTTTTGAAATGTAGATTCACTGGTGTCATTTATGCTACTCCATTCAAAAACACCCTGTATATGTCTGGAGCAGTTAGACCACTTATAGTTTTACATTATGTTGTGTTAAATTACGATTTACGATAAATTTTACGATTTTATTTTAAATAAAATACAGTATATGTACTAAAGAGAAACTGAAAGAAACATGAACAATTTTGGTATTATTACCAGTACCTTTTTCCATAAAAATATTTGTCACAATCGGTATAAGCTCACCCGCAAAAATTCGCCTTACCAATTGCAATAACTGAGTCACTAATGCGTATGGTTGTGAATATATACGGTTTGAGCAGCCTGATCCAATTTAACTATGCATGCGAATTAATCCGTCTGTAGCAGTTTGACCCCTATAAATTTTTTGCGAATATATACGTCTGGAGCAGTTAAAGGGTTAAAATAAAAATTATTTTTAAATTCCTTGTTCAATTTGGAAGAGAAAAAGTATCTCGACTGTTTTTTTTACGACACACCATTTTCGACTAAAAAAATTAAAATCGATTTATTACGTGGCATAATCCGGTTTCAATGATTTAAAAAATAGAAATTATGTACTAACTGCTTCACACTCAAAGTGATAACTGGACGGCGTTATGCAGAAAGCTACCAACCCACAATATACCAGATATTGAGTTAGGTGCATATTTGGTTAATAAAATATGCGTTCTGCATTCTGTAAAAACCTACCAAGCCTCAATAAATTATATACCCTATAAAACTATAAAATGCTAACCCACATTATGTATTTTGTCGAAACTTTTAATTTGCAGAAACTTACCAACCCACTTGGTATTATACTTATAATTTGCAGAAACCTACCAACCCACTTGGTTTTACTTTAATATAGTGCCAGATGCACTCAAGTGGGNCTTTACAACCTCTTGTTTTGAAGGAAATTTTATCTACTTTTTTTTCTATAAAGCAATGCCTATACCTATCTTTACTCAAAAAAAAACTAGAGGCAAAAAAGTAAAAAAATCAGAAAATATAATTTTGCTTTTTTTAAATTGTTTCATAACGATTTTTTGCATAAAATTTTCCTTTTAAATTTTTTAAATATGCTATTTCGATGGGAAATTAAATTCTCTAAATAATTTTTCCTATGCTACAGTTAAAAAAACTGAAAGGGGTGCATTTTCAGCCCTATCTCCAATTTCCACCCTCTAATTTAATAGCACTCCCCGGTTTTTTCATCCAAAATGACAATTTGAACGATTGGTGTAATAATCCTATATTCAATAGCCTATTAATGTTAAAACTATAAAAACAAATAATTGGACGGCGTTATGCAGAAAGCTACCAACCCACAATATACCAGATATTGAGTTAGGTGCATATTTGGTTAATAAAATACGCGTTCTGCATTCTGTAAAAACCTACCAAGCCTCAATAAATTATATACCCTATAAAACTATAAAATGCTAACCCACATTATGTATTTTGTCGAAACTTTTAATTTGCAGAAACCTACCAACCCACTTGGTATTATACTTATAATTTGCAGAAACCTACCAACCCACTTGGTTTTAGTTTAATATAGTGCCAGATGCACTCAAGTGGGTTGTTAGCTTTCTGCAAATATGGGGTTCTTCAATTACAATCAATCAAAATAGAAAAACAAGAGCCATTTTTACCTTTATTTTATATATAAAATATTTAAACATAGATAAAATATCAAAAGACCTATCTTGAATCAAAAGAAAATTACAAAGTAGTATTTAAACATCCTACAGATTTTTTAAATTAATAGAAACTTTAGAGTTGATTATCTCGGTTTGTCACTATTGTGGGTTGGTAGCTTTCTGCATAACGCCATCCAACTATTATTGATTTTGTCAAACAATAACAAAAACTAGTGCACAGCCAACTTGCTAATTTCTATTTAGATAGTAAATAGTGAATCTAAAAACTAATAAAATTTTTTTAGACTGATGTTAACTGCGAGGAATAATTTTCAGTAATAAAATTGGTACAAAAAATCCGTGAAACAGAACATTGTAAATTGTCAAAACTTGTAAAATTTCATTAAAATATTCCGAGCGGTTTCGGCAATATTTATAAATTTGCATTTTTTATTAAAACTTTATCACCCTGTAGATCAGAAACGTTTTCGGAATATGGTATATTAAGGACATATATCACAAATCACTTGCACTATAACCTACAAGGAATGCATTTACTTACCAAAAACCCTGTATATGCAAAAATAGATTCCGTGTCCCTCTGTCTTTAAAAACATTTCATTTCATTTTTTTATTAAACTTATTATTTATTTATTAAACTTTATTAAACTCAAATATTAAATAACAGGCATGTAACAAACAATATAAAAATTAATTTGTTACAAAAACATAATCCTATTATTATCACAAAATTAAATAAACATAATAAAATAAATCTATATCAGAACCAACATGTATGTAAACATAAATTATTCTCTCTAAAAAAATGCATTAACTTAGAACATGATTAAACAAAATAATTCCATATGTCATATTTCAGATTAAACACAGCTGTTGCTTATAGAAATCAAATAAATATTTGCGGGTAAGTAACTGAAAATGTTAGAAAAGAAAAAGCCAGAGACTGTGTGTGTGAGTAGGGAACAACTAGGGATACGATAAGGCACTTATTGCGCTGCCACCACTGTCTTTTCCGGCTCACTCCTAGGGGAAGTCTCGTCGCTTACTGGCTCCGTAGTCGGATTGTCGGTAGAAGCATTGGGGCTGTGACTTTCCGAATTGGAGCTCTGGTTTTTGTTGAAAGACTTTTGTCTCCGACGGTTGTAAGTCGGGAAGAAACGCTGGGTCTTTGGTTGGACTGCTTTCTTATCCGGGTCGAAGAAGCAGTCCAGAATCTCTAACAGTTCATTCAGGTCTTTTTCTTTGGCATTGGCAACCTAGGAATTAGAATAAATTAACTTAAAGAATTAGAAGATTAGATTAGATTCAAATAAAGGATATTTTTATTTCCAACAGGTAAAAAACCCAATTACAGGAACCACAATCAAAAATATTTACAACTAAATAATAAACTTAAATCAAATAATGTTGCGGAATATATGTTAAGACCTGATACTTTGAGTCTCGTTTAAGGCTCCATTAACTAATCAGGCGATTAGACTGTGATTATACTTTACATTCAATTATTTTACAAGGAACGGAGTTGTAAATTTTCATAATTTGAATGTATGCAGTGATGAGAATCCTAAAGAGACACAACAATAATGACATTCCCTGATAGCCATAGCAATCGACATCTTGTTTTCATCGCCTACTGATCTCAAAGTTTTAAATCGGTGACACTGCTATACAAACCGAAACGTACAAACCTGCAAATAATGCCATTTTTCTCAAGAATGGCTTTCCGTAGGCGAATTTCTCAAGTGACAATATATTTTTTAAATAAAAAGACCTTTATAGTGTTGCTACCCGTTTTAAAAAAAATACGACCACTGTAAAAGTTTTGACCACTAAGAGGGAGAGGTAACCGGAGAAAACTATCACCCAGTATATCGATTTGACTAAAACTTTAAGAAATAATACGCAATAATAGTTACAAATAAATGTACCAAATTTTAATGCGATCGGTAAAAGGGTTATGAAGTTATTAATTAAATTAGTTTTATTTTTGACAACTTTGAAGGCCTGTAACTCAAAAACCAAAAAGTTTTTATTTAACTTTTTTTTTGTAGATCATATTTATTTATCGTTGTGAATATGTAGTGAAACGTTGTCGGTGAAATTTGCGGACACCCTGTATTATTGATAACTTTCCCAAATTTCTATTTTCAGAAATTTTCAAACACGCTTTTCTTTGAAACAACATTTTTTTTATTCACAGGAACTCGAAAAGTTATGTACCAATCGTTATGAAAATTGAAAGTGTGTTCCTTTAAGAAATTATAAAGAACATGAACCAACAATTGGAATGATATAATAATTTATTCAAAATAAATGAAAAAAAAAATGGTGAAAATCAATAGTTCAAAACTTCAATTTCACAATTTTTACCCGTAATGAGGTTCATATTCTTAGAAAACATGTAAATAATGCAGAAAAACAACCATTTTGCTTTCAGATCAAAATTGAGACCTCCACATTTCGTGTGAACAACCAACTCGGACAACGACCTTCGGTGGACAACAGCCCATAACTTCGGCAGTTTCAACACAAATGATTTGAAAAAGTTTGTAAATGTAGTCCAAAATATTAATAAAATAATTAGTCCAGACAGTATCTGTTTCAAAGAGTCCATATTTGGGTGAATCGTATATCCACGGAGATTTTTGTCTTTTTGGCTTTCAAATATCACTTGAAATGAAAATTTTTCTATACACTTAAAAAAAACGTGGGCTTAACATTTGGTGGCACAATATGTAAAAAAAAATCGAAAAATGTCATCATATTTTTCTTCCTATTTAATTATGTATCTTTTCAACAGTTGATTTTAGGCGAAATTGTAAGAGGAAAAAATGTTTGTAATTAAATTTTACAAAATATGACCAGTTACAAATCGAATGAATCATGATTATGTAAAAATCGAAAAAATCGCTAAAATTGGGGTTAAAAAACATTATTTTTTAGGGAATTTTTGGGGTCTTTAAGGGCCCCATATTCTTTAAATAGTGTTTTCCGCAAAGACAAATAATTTCAAACATTTAATAACTGAATAATCTAAAGCTTATCAAATAATAGGAATGTTATGTCATGCCATCTGGGTATTTTCAAAGACGCCGCAGTAAAACGAATAAACAGGTGCAAAAAACGATCAAACCATCAAGGTTTTAGGTACTGAAATCTACGAAAATACTAACTTTTTTATATATAATTCCACATGTAAATATTCTTATAACATTTACTTGCTTAGTCCTACATATAAAATTGTTTACTTTTATTTATAAGTACGTGAAAATAATTCTTAAAATGTGGGGTTAGAATAACAGCAAACGCATGTTTTACAAACGCTTTTTTTTAGTTATTATTTTATTTGAGTAAATTTAAATGGTAACAATGAATAAACAAAACATCAAGGATTTTATTTTTGTGCTTACTTTTGTTCTACACGTTTTACTTTTAAAGATTTCAGTACCTAAAAACGCCAAAAATTTCACTATTTCTCGGCCAGGAATATGGCCACCTTAAGTTGGGTATAGGACCTTCATACTTGGCTCAAGAAAAGTTCATGTTATATAGAATCGTCACACCAAATTTCATCAAAATCGGTTCAAACGCTTTTTGAAAAATTCGAATCCGTCAATTAGGAGAGTTCTAGTGCTTGTTTAAACATTGGTCGAATTTTTGTACTATAATTTTGTATTTTTGTAATATAATAATTTAATTTCTGATTTGCTTATATTTTAAACAGTAAATAATATTTGAATTATACTTTAGTCACAAAAGAAATGATTAAATTAATAATTAATTAATTAATTACTAATTTTGGACATGTTTTTTGGAAATAATTGTTGTTTAACAATTTTAGAATATTTAAATAAATTTGTTTTTGATCCTTGATAAACAGTATACAAGTTTATGCACTTACCTTTGATAACAATAAAAAAATAAAGTTGATAATTAAAGGAAGTTTAAAGATAAATAATTACGAGACTGTTGAAAGACCAATAATTATTAATGATAGGCATTTGAAAATATGCTAATTGTTTTTTTTTAAATCGCATTTTTTAAAGAAGCGTCTTTCCAATAACTTTTAAAACCAGCTTTAAAAAATTTGGTTTGATTGAATATTCACAAAGTTATTCTAATTGTTTATAAGAACAAATATTCGACCAATGTTTAAACAGCGCCAGAGCTCTCCTAATTGACGGATTCGAATTTTTCAAAAAGTGTTTGAAAGCTTGAGAGCCCCTCTATATGTGATTAAATTTTCAAGTATCTAAGGGCCTTGGTTTTTGCTGTGCAAAATTTTGAAAATTTGCAATTTTTTTTTCAAAATCTGGATTGCAAAATTATTATGCAAAATCTATCAAACCGATTTTGATGAAATTTGGCGTGATGATTCTACATAACTAACTTTTCCTGAGCCAAGTATGAAGGTCGTATACCCAACTTAAAGACCCCAAAAAATTTCCCTAAAAAATAATGTTTTTTAACCCAATTTTTGTCGATTTTTTCGATTTTTACAATAATAATTATTCATTTGATTTGTAACTAGTCATATTTTGTAAAATTTAATTACAAAAATTTTTTTCCTCTTTCATTTTCGCCTAAAATTAACTCTTGAAAAGATACATAATAGGAAAAATATGACATTTTTCGAATTTTTTTAACATATTGTGCCGCCAAAAGTTAAGCCCACGTTTTTTTTATGTGCATAGAAAAATTTTTATTCCTAGTGATATTTGAAAGCCAAAAAGGCAAAAATCTCCGTGGATATATATTTCACCCAAATCAAAACAGATACCGCCTAGTCTAAATGTCAAAATTTGATTAAGGTCTAATCAATTTGTCCCACTCATAAAAAATCATGAAAAATGCCTGAAAATCAGCCTTCTAATGTGGTTTCTCTCCTTAACATCATAAAAAATATATTTTTATTCATAATTGTTGAATTGTCAAAACTTGTAACTCAAAAAAGAAGAACCTAAATAAAATATGGGACAAGGAGTATCATTTTCACCAAAAGAAACTGTAGTAAATAGTTGCACCTACATTTTGTAAGTTTCAAAGCATGATGACTGTAATATGGAGACCAGACAAAGGAAACAGTCATCAAGATAAGAGTGTACTAAAGAAAGTAAAGTACTTCAACAGAATTGATATTTTCGATGCTTTGGAGGGGATATTAGCAAAATGAGGAATAAATGTCAGGAGGCAAAGTTGACTTCCAAATCTGCAATGGATTAGGCGAAATCCTAATAATATGGTATTTATGTTCAATCTTCACACTACCATACAGGTACATCAAATGATTATTCAAAATTTTGACTACAGGGCAGTGCCATTAGCGATACACAACAAACCTGTACTTGCCTATCAAGTCCGTCTCTATACATGTAACAATATAACAAATTTTTTACCTCCTTCGTATTAAGAAAAAATATTTTTCTACATTAATGCAAATGATCCAGGGAAGGTAAACACAACATTGAATTTTAAATAATGTGGTCTATGCGGCTACGGAATTTTTTTGCATTTCAAAACTTTTTACTAGATATTTTTTATATATTTATAACGAATATGACATTTAGTACAAGTTTTATAAAATTAAAAATGTAATTTCACTGCTCGTTGATTTATTATGTTTAAACTAAAATATTTTAATTAATGATGATTATCTTTAACAGCACCAATAAAACAATTTTCTAACTCACCTCTCCGATTATTTTACTTTGCCCCATAAATGGGGTAGATAAAGTGCAACAAATGTAATATTTTTTTAAATACCCTCAAGAAAAAATATCACAAGAGAATACCGTTCTTTTAAATCCAAACTTGTGATTCATCATTTATTGTTATGAAAGATGGGATATTAATTGTTTAAATCAAATTTCATTTCACTTTTCTCCACCTTCCCCTACATCCATAATTAATATTTTTAATATGAGAGATCGGCACAGGTTGAAGTGTTTATATTAACAAATTTTCTGTCCAAAATAAAAAAAAAAACTTATTTACAGGTAGTAAATATGTTCATAGTTATTTTTATCTTTACAATTCCATAGAACAAAATAAAGTTGTCTATTATAAGACGTCTATAATTTTGCAATGAATATTTTTTGTTACAGACAAAATGAAAACTCCACCTTATACATTATCAACCACTGAAAAAAAAAAATAATATACAGGGCGGTCATTCTAAATTACAAAAAACTTGCATATTTTCATGCCATTTCGGATTATGAAAAGATATTGGATATTATTATTATTATTATTGTTATTGAAATAAGCTGAAAAAATTAAAAACTTGACTTTTCTTATCTGTTCCATATCTTCTTTATTATTGGAAGTAGAGTAATGCAACTTGAAATATTTACATTTGCATGTAATATTGAAAATCTCACATCCGGAACAACCCTCCTTGTGACTATCTCTTTACAAAATCTATAGTATAAGAAATTTGAGAGATGGCCCACCCACAAAGTAAATCACGATCAATGTAACCAACTAGGAAGAGCGAAAATAATAGGAGAGCGGCACACAAAATATTTGCAAGTAGCGGTGCCATCAGTCATTCTCCATTTCTCAGTAGACAACACAATTTTATGATATTTATGTTGCAAAGTACATATCATTCACAAGTTCTCAAAGCATTTTTAATAAAAGATTTTTATGCTTACTTCATTTTTAATAACCTTCTCAAGGCCCTCTTTGGCACCAGTTTCATATGCTTCTTTCAGTTTGTCGTAATTGATGTTGTTTTCGGCCAGAAGTCTACGCAGATGGCTTGCGTGTTGTCTTTCTGTACGGCTCGCTCTCAATAAGGCACCAAACACAGGCCGGAATGTATTCTGTCTTTCCAACAACACCTAAAATTCAAAAACCATTAAGTTAACACCATGTGATTTTCAAGTTGTGTTAAAAGTGCATTTTTTAAAACTCGACTTAAAATTTAAAATGGACCCCAAATAATGACATCAATTTCTGAAACTTATTGTTTCTAAAATTATTTAACTTATACCCAAAAAGTATTAAAAAATTAGTTTTTATAAGTATGTATATGGCACAATATATTTGAGTTACAGAAAGTATTGTATCTAAACTGTTTCTCGATAAATAAAACTAATATTAATTATACTCTGGTTAATAGAATATCTAATATTTTGAACAGTTTAATTAAGAGAAAAATGGAACATAACACCTAAATCGAAATAACGGGTTATCCATTTCGAGCTTGGGATAGTAAAGCCCTGCCAATTGATATTTGTCAAATGTCACTATCGTTCAGACTGGTATTTGTTTAGTTAAAGGTTTGCCATTTCACAATATGGAACGTTTTACGACTGAACAACGCGTTAAAATTATTAAATTATGCTACGAAAATGGTGGATCTTCGGTGGCTGCATTTCGCACATTACGCGGAGATTATGATTGACATAATCGTCCATCCTAGCAAACAACCACCAATACAGTGAGGAAATTCCAATAGATTGGATTGGTAACAGACATCGTAAGACCTGTGCATCATCGTTTTGCCCGTTCAATCGAAAACATAGCCGCTGTGAATGAAAGTGTTATCGATGACCCGAATCTTTCGACTTCAAGTCGAGCCTAGCATTTGGGCCTGTCCTACGGCACATTGTGGCGCCATGATTCATCGACTTTTTTTAGCCTGAAATTGAAGATTTTGATCTGGACGATATGTGGTTTCAACAAAATGGGGCCACATGCCACACAATGCAGCCAATTATGGCTCTATTGCTGGAGAAATTCCCAGGACGCGTAATTTCGAGATTCGGCGATGTAGCTTGGCCACCTAAATCCTAATATTTAACGCCTTTGGATTTTTCTTTGTGGGGCTATGCGAAAGACCGTGGTTATGCAAACAATCCCACAACTTTGGAATAATTGAAGGACGAGATATATCAAGTTATGTCGGAATTATTGCCCGAATTGAGTGAAAAAGTCTTCGAAAATTACCTCAAAAAGTTTGAGTCCTGCAAACGGTTCCGTGGAAGACATTTGAATGATATTGTTTTTCACGCATAATGGCATAGTCCAAACATTATTATGAAATAAAAGTTCCATCGAAATTTAAATATTCAGTGTGTTTTTTTAAACTTTACTTTCCCGATGAGAAAATGGATAACCCGTTATAACAAGTTAATTTGCTTATGCGGAAATTTTACAAAAAGGTAGACGTAAGTTAACTTGGGCAGGAACATAAATGGTTAAATGGCATTTTAAATGGTACAGTCGTTCCCAACAATCCTGTATATTCTACTTTTTTTGTTATTATTCAAAAAAAAAAAGAAAAACATAGGAAACAGGCTCTGGAGGGGAGCGCAAGTGGGCGAAATTCCTACCAAAAATCCTCTCGTCCAACATTTTAAAAGCAATATATAAAAACAAAAAAAATAAAAAAACTTAAATTTCCATATTTTCAACAAGCAAGACCATAAGACCAATGTGAATATTATGTTTTTACAGCAGTGACTTTTAACACTGATTTTACAAGATTTTATTTTAGTCTTCGATGAAATGAATAAATTATGTAATGTAACAGAGACCATCTTCCAGTACAAGTTGTTACAGATCTACACATAATTAAAAATTATTTATGTACAACAATGGGTGAGGATAGGATAGTAAAAATATTTTACTTTCTATTGTTCAAAATTTAAAAAGTTGTTTTATAAAATCCAGTGAGGCTGACGTTAAAATAATTACAATTAAAGTAGTATAGTTTTTTGGGTTGTTACGTATGACTACCTGGTCACCTCCAATTGCAGGCTACTTCCTTAGACTTGACTAAGAACTTTTGATCTGCCCTTGTCCTTAATATTTTAATTCATGGAATTTTCTATACAAGATACAATTTTTGCAATGCAGTTATGAAAAAATAACCATTCTTGCATGTGAATTTGGTTGCAAACAATAGTGTGAAAATTATGTAATATTTTAAAATTAGTTACAAAAACATTTGTTGTTGTTGAAAGTTGATTTGTATTATTCTTTTTTATGTTTGACCAAACTTAATTGTGGATTCTACGTCATAAATTAAGAAAAACTTTGTATCATGGTGTAAAGAAAAATTGACTTTTTTATGACAAAAAAAAATAGTTGAACGGTTCTTTCAAATGCAACTTCAGTTTTTACTTATTCACAAATGTATGTGCATGATTTTTTGTAGGGTGTAGTTCCATGAGCAGATGTATTAACCATTTATTCTAACTTTTTTTCTTCGAAGCTATTTCACTATTGTGACAGAAGTTTCTCAAAAATGTGTTCGTACTAGAATATACGTTTTCAACCAAAAGGATAAAATTTTAGACCATGTCCTGGACATACACCAATATAAACTTTTTTTTAAATTTACAATGTAGAATCTGCGATTAAAGTTTCACTAAATGTTTTAGCACACCCTGTACAGGGTGATTCACTATATTTTGACCACCCCTTTAACTTTTTTGTTTTAAGAGTTATAAAAAAATGTTAAATATAAAAGTTGCACGATTTTTTTATGAATTTTTCGAAAATGATAGTAGAAAAACAAATGAAGTCCAAGCAAAATGGCCACGGATGTTAACTTTGTTAAGTTAAATGGAACACTCTGTATATTTTTACATATTTGGATAGAACGTTCCCTGTCCAGCATAGTCATGTAGGGTTTGTTGGGTCCATCGCTAACAATAACAAATATGTAAAAATATACAGGGTATTCCATTTAACTTAACATAGTTAACATCCGCGGCCATTTTGTTTGGACTTCATTTGTTTTTCTACTATCATTTTCGAAAAATTCATAAAAACTCGTGCAACTTTTATATTTCAAATTTTTTTATAACTCTTAAAACAAAAAAGTTAAAGGGGGGTCAAAATATAGTGAATCACCCTGTACAACATATCAAATCTTATTTTAAAACAGTTATTAAAAAAAACACTGTTGCCTGCTTTAATATCTTCTTGAATACAAACGGGAGCGTGTTATGACAACAAAAAGAGCAATGTCATTTATTTTACATACCAATTAACTATAATGATTAGAATACATCAGAAAAAGCAACCATTATCTTACACAGATTGTAAACATATTTATGGTCATAAAATAAAGTAAAACCTGCTGAACAAGAGTAGTTTTTGGCAAGATCATGCTACCAATATGTGTATGCTGTATTAAATATATTTATGTATGGAATTGAGCCAGGCAGCATTTAATACCAAAATTGTTATATACTGTATCAAAAAAATAAATAAATATTACTATGCATACTGAATGAAAAAACCTGGTTATATATATAATATGTATATGCAAGCAATTAAGTGCAGCCTTATATGATATTTACATTAGCATAAATTGAGTTATAAATAGGGAAGATTTCCAAATAACAAACAAAATGATTGTAACAGAATATGTACCTATTTATATGTTTATAAATTATTATAGTAATAAATTTGTAATAACAGACTACTTTTATTACGGGTTTTCAGATAAATATTGAGTATTCATTTCAAGCGGACATTTTCCATTGTCACATGAAAAAACATTTATATTTAACAAAATGTAAATAAATTATTTCTCCTTACAAGAAAGTGTAACTATAATGTTCCACAAAAATTATTTTAAATGCATATGTAAAGAAAATACTTATAAAATTGTGATTTATAACAAACTTTTTAATATTTATCTATTAGCTATAAAAAGACAATGACATCATGTGTATTAATGTTTAAGCGTCACACCTTTAAATAGGTATTGTTGAATTTTGTGTATCAAAACATCTATATAACAAAACAAATATTTTAAATTGTACCAGTGATAAGGTAAAGAAAAACATTTCATTGTATTTTTTTTATTATAATTACGTACTCTCTAATACTACGATATCCTGAAGAAAATAGTTCTTTTTACAGCAAATGTTGTTTCTTTAGTAAACAGTGGTCAACAATAAACAGAGTATTTCATCTCAAATAGGAAATTCTATTTTTTGGAGTTGATTTCTGCTATTTTCCTCCCTGCCATTAAAATTTACTTAAAATCGCATTGTACTGTATTTCATTTCAAGCAAGAAATTATATTTTTTCTACTAATATACAATTTATATATTCAACTTAATTCAAAATAAACTAATATACAGCATATTAATTATTTTTGACATTTCCCAAGTGGAAATATAATTTTACAACGTTTTTAAATTTGTTTAAGTATATACAATAAATTTTTCTTTTAAAATTAATTGACAAAAGAGGTTCATACAAATTTAGTTTATTAGTTTAAAGTATTAAGAAAATCAAATTTGTTATTTTTATTTTCACTTTACTACCGATGAAATCATGAGAAAATCTTTATTTTCCCAAGTATTCTTAAAATTTTTTCAGAATAGATGATTTTAATTAATTCTGAGAAAAAAAAATATACCTCTCAAAACTGATATATAAGAGGTGCATGCAAACATTTTGAAAATTCATGAGGTCAAACACCTTGTAAACAATTTCCCAATATGTTAATGTAACCTATTGAGATATCACTTTTCTGTCTAAATAACAGCTGTAAAATTATAAACAAATAAAACTGAAATAAAAATAATTATTTGTTTTTATAGACAAATGATGTAAATTCTTTAAAATACTTATTAAAATTAAATATGCAGAATTATTTCATTAATTACTAAATACTGATTGACAAGTTTTTTAAAAGAAACTTAAGATAACATTAAACAATACCAAGTTCTAAAAATGAATAAAAATTTTATAAAAATTCATGTTGTTTGTACTGAAAGATATATTTGAGGTAAAATCTGATTTATTATCAGTTGTTTTTATAAATATGTATATCTAATAAATATCAAATTTAGGTTTAATATGCTTTAAAACAACTAGAAATAAAAACCAACAGTTTTTTACTTGGATCAGAAAGACACTTGTGCTCATATTTTGAATTGGCAAGTTTTTTCATTCATTTACCTGAAAAACTGATTTTATTTACTTATATGTTAGACAAAAAAAATTGAAAAAATTCCTTTTCTGTGAATTAAATATAAATAAATCAATACAGATTAACACAAAATTACTCGGACTTACCTTAAATACAGCAATTTCATCCTCCTCCGCTGAAATCGGGTTAGTGAAAGGACAGACAAAATTGATAATGTGTTGTTCTGTACCTATAATCGCATCACTGGGTTTCCCATCCAACTCGATCCTCTCACCCTGAGCCAGATGTGATGCGATCTCAAAGGATGCACGAGCCCTTTCCACAGCACTGCTGAAATTCTCATCCTCTCTGTTCAATAATACTCTCGACATCACCCGTAAGCTGAAAGACTTAGTAGTATTTGCACACTTCGTTTGAGCAATATTAAACCCATTTGCGAATCCTTTCACAACCTTTGAGAACCTGTCTATCAACTGATACCTCCTTAAAGCCTCCAAAAGCATGCCTGGAGAAGCTTTCCGGATTTCATGATAGATAAGAATAATACCATCAACGCCTTCACCACTAATGGTCTCGAGCCACTGCAGAAAATCCTGCAAAGCTGAAATTTCACTCTTGGTCTTTACAAATTGGCCAGTGTTCAAGTCTTTTAGACGCCTGTAGCGTGGTGTGTTGATTACACGAATACTGTGTCTACGGCTGTACATAGGGTTTAAGTCAGCGAAGGGCATAATATACTGTGAAAATTTAGACTTCGGGGTGAAAGCAGCAATCTGTACTATCTCATCAATGAGACGACGGCCTGTTGTGTCGATCCCCCATCCCACTAAATGGTATTTTCCAGCAGGAATACCTTTAGCAGGATTTTCCGGGATTACAGAGCTCTCGTCGCCGGAATTTGAACTATCGTGTTGTACCATTTTAACTATATCTATAAACAAAACTGTAAATTAGAAATGAGCTAGATCTCGACGTCGGACAATATGTCTAAACAGTAAACACGTGGCGTTGAATTCTGCTATTTTCCTCATTAAGCCCCACCCTGCTATTAAAATTTACTTAAAATCGCATTGTACAGAATAAAAATAGAATCTTACCACAATTTCTCAATTTTATGCGCTCTTCACAAACGCCAACATAAAAAATAGACTAGAAAATATAAATTATCTGCACCTCTCTACAACTAAGCTTCGTAATAAATAAATTACGTTTCTCGTCGTCAATAGAAATAGAAATGGAAATAGAAAATACATCTCGCACGTGTGCTCACACGTAGGTGGGGATAAGCGCGAGCAAACGGGAAAGACGTCACTATAAAAGCGGCAATTTTAAACAATCACGACTTACCTTAAAAAGAACGGTACCCCTTGAATTATTTCCCAAAATCCAAATTCAAAACTTTTTTGACTTTTTAAAACAAACACCTGAAGGTCGTAATTGCAACTGCGTTAACTAGATCTCATATCGGGACAACAAGTTATAAAATTAAATGCGGGCAACCAGTTTTATCTAAACATTTATATTGTATGTAAACGAGAAATAATTAAATAGTTTAGTGTTCACCTGCTGACTCAACAATTTACTGTAATATTGTTTATTAATATTAATTCTTATTTATGGAACATACTGCCTAACATAAGTAGAATGTAAAATTTAAAATTGATAGGTTGTCCAGTTGTACATAGGTTAGGTATTTACGTTAATTAAACTAATTTTTAATGCAATATGAAATGCAGTTGATAATTTTGGGTCTGTAACAATAGGACAATAAAAAATGACAAATTTTCCAATTGAAAAGCAATAGCATTTCATTAAATAAGTAGTATAAATACAAAAAAAAAAGTGGAAATAACTGAAGAAAAAATAAAACGTAACAAAACCTAACCTAACTTAATCTAATCTAACCTAACCTAATTTAACCTAACGTAACTAATCCTAACATAGATCGTTGCTTCTGAACAAGGACCAAGTATAAACTAGTCTATAACTAGTCTCCATGGTATAAAAAAACAAAATGGCGATAATGTAGAAAACCATAATTAAACAACCCGGCTTGTGGATAGGTTTGGATCGAGTTAATATATCTCTGTTTTTGTCTAATTATTTATGTGATAAATTAATTATACGATAGTCTACAAACTTAAGCAGCTTCGTTTTTTGAGGAATGGATATTTATTAATAAAGATATTCAAATAAGTGTAGCAGTACATTTCTCAATAACTATCCAATTTAAACATAATCTGGACCTGGGGCTTGATTTTTGAAAACAGGAGAACTGATTCTCCAGAGAAAAAATTCACCTGACAAATTTCTCTTAAAAACTTAAACACTTATTTTTGAACGTTGAAGGAATCCAATTCTCTAGAGAATTTAATTTATGCCGTTTGTTGAGGATATCTCGAGCCGGCGAAGCAAGAAGAGCGCCAGAAGAAAGGGCCCTAGCCGGCGGGGCCCAGCCAGGACAAAAGGAGGTCCCACAAAGCGCCTACACCGGCCGCATTTGCGGTCGGGGTAGACGACGGATGGGGCCCACCTACGAAGGCTGTCCAGGCCTACACGAGATGAGGCAGGATAAAGAGGGATAATCCCCCTCGATCCCAAATCATTGAGGCCAATTTCTAGCCATA
>NW_019416640.1:0-3955 GCF_000390285.2 Anoplophora glabripennis | reverse complement strand
GAAATTTGTAATGGATCCAAATAATTTATTATTAATTCTAAATATAATGAATAATTTGCAAGCTGCAGAAATTGTAAACCATCCGCGACAACATTAATTAAACCATTTAAAGTTTCAGCAATATCTGACCACTGTTTTTGGGCCTTTTTGTGAGTGAAAGTAGAAGAAAACTTTCATTTTAAAAAGTTCTTCGTTGTTTCTAAGCATATTAATTTCTTTTTTGCGCTTTCGACGTGAACGAACGCTTCATCATAATTATAATAATATTAAATTTTTTGTGTTTTCAAATATACTTCTATTCAAATTGAAGTTATATTAAATTACTACGAATATCATGGAGATGTCTAGTCTCCCTGACGAATATAATGACATTTACAAAACAAACTTCAAAATCAAATCAAGTGACTAAACATCAGGGTCGCCAATAATGGCACTGAAATATTGAAGAAAACTCTGCCCGCTGATTGGTCAGTTGCAAATATATCCTCGACATACGGCATAAATTAAATTCTCTAGAGAATTGGATTCCTTCAACGTTCAAAAATAAGTATTTAAGTTTTTAAGAGAAATTTGTCAGGTGAATTTTTTCTCTGGAGAATCAGTTCTCCTGTTTTCAAAAATCAAGCCCCTTGGCGTTTAATTTGTGACTAATGGGGTTAGAGACACCTCTGCCTCCAGGAGTCTATGCTCTAAGATTGTAACTCGTAACTCGTAACCCACACATAGGCAACTTTACTGGTAAGAGATTAAAAATTAACCCGACTACTTGACTCCAGAGCCCGAGAGGACAGCGATATGTGTCTGTCCTTTTTTAGAAAGAGACAAAATAACTTTCTGTTGTCTCTGGGGGGCTTTCGTTTTGGCAAAAATAGTACCTATTAGCTACTAATATCAGTTCAGAGTAACTCTATACTCGACGGCCGAAATTATAAAGAGTGACTAATACATAATATAAAAACACTATTACCATAATGCGTATAAAATATAAAATGATTTCTATACGGTTCAATATTATTTAACTTTGTGCCGCTCGCCATGCACATCGGTAGAATCTATAATCGTGTATAGATTGAGTTACACTGAACGTCGATCTATATTTTATCTCTGTCTTTTGCACTTGGTAGGAAATAGGGAAATGCTTTTTTAGTGGTTGTAAACGGACTATAATTTTGGCTGTCGAGTATAAGTTGCTATTAGCAACTGATAGCTACTATTTTTGCCAAATCGAAAGGCCCTCTGTTAGCATTAATTTTGAAATTTAACAGCTGACGCCGGAACTTCATACGTTACAATATAATTTTAGAATTTTCAGAAAATGTAATAATGTGAATGAAGAAATTATATGTGAAATATTGCCAATGATATCAATTTACAAATGAACTACATGGTGATTTACAAACAGTGACAAAAAATGAAATCTCGAATTCTTTAGTGAATTCTAAGGTAGGTCTTTCATATAAAGTTTTTGTCTAGGTCGGTTCACTAAAACAATCCAGTGTTAAATTAATATTTTTAATTTTTTATAACATTTTAGAAACTAATGAGTGAAATAATTTGAAATTATAATCACATGAATGTATGTAAATATTGTACAAAATCGGAAGCATTTTCTTAAAAAACAATGTGGCTGAGATACAGGGCATTATTATGATATTTTCGGATTCTCCTTACAATTTTCTACAAATCACCACCGCTTTATGTTTTTCGAAAAAAAAACATTTTCGTTGAACTGAAAACATTGTTTAAATTACAATAGAAACACTTTTGTTAATCTATTATTTAATCGAATAAAGAACATCTCATAGATGATTTTATTTGAGTAAATGCTCAAAAATACCTCAATTTGCGCAAACACAACCTACTAATGTAACGATTAAACAGCATTGTATTCAAATATCGAAGTGTGTCTTCAGTTTATTTTTTAAGTTTTACTCAGGAAATCAGGCTTTTTTGGAAAAATATAAAAGAATAGTAATTTGTAGAAAATTGGAAGAGGAATGCGAAAATATCATGATTGTTACAATAAAGCAGCGGCATACTTTTTTATTTAGACAAATATTCCAGCAATACCCTGCAGCATTTATTTTTTAATTTTTATTATTTGTAAAAAATTTAAATATTTTTTAAATTTTAATACCCTGTATTTTTTTAACGAAACTTCCTAGATAAAAGCTTTATACGAAAGAGCCCTCTTAAAATTCATTAAAGAATACGAGGTTTCATTTTTGGTCAGTGTTTGCGAATCACCTTACGAGTATAATGAGAAGTTATCGTATGCCCCTTTACACCCAATGAACTTATCTTATACCCCCCGTATGTGCAATAATTAAGCTTGAAAGTGTTTCTTACTCCAAACACCGATGGCGTATTTAATGCATTTCTTCATTGAGTTGCCTATCTATTTCTTACATAGTATATCTTATCTATGTCGTAACCACAGAACATCCCTAACTACTCGTAGAGTAGTTTCAAAATCTCATGAGCCGGGAAATGCGCGAAAAGCGTGGCATATCCGCATAATTCTTCTAATAAGCACGTTGTAAAAACATTGACTCAGAATTAGACCACGTGCCACATTACAACCAGAAATTAAGTAAGGCCAGGGAGACTAGTCTCCATGAGTAAGGCCGGTGTCCCATGCATCCGAATTCCGATGTACGATATCCGAAAATATTTTAATTCAAACGAATGATAATATTATAATTCACATGCATCCGAAATTAATCTCATAGAAATCAAGTATAGAACCATGGAATTTATTACAAAATGAAGGTGAAACATTTTCAAATGACAACCATAGGTATATATTATAGAAAATATACGTAGTATTATATTTTCTACATTTGACATTATAATATAACATTCATTTGACTGTAAATATATCAGACAACAATCATAGTATGTTAAAAACTTAAAAAGTGAGGTTAAAAAACATACGATTTCGGATAAATGTTAAAATTATTTCTACTTTTTCCAACGTCGTATGAATTTTAAAAATTTCGGATGAAAATGAGCGGTAAAAATTTGAATATATATTAACCAATAGGAACACTTTCGGACCTTCGTATCGTCGGAATTCGGATGCATGGGACACCGGCCTAAGGCGCTCGGGCATCAATAAAGTCAACCGGCGAACGTTCGTAAATATATATTTTTCTACAAAACTGTTAAAAGTGGTTTAAAAAGTTTTTAATTGTCATTTTTGATGTTAAAAATGTAATTTTTTGACACGCGTGTTAAAAGTAAGTTACTTTTTACACTACTGTTAAAAGTAAATCAAAGTTTATTTAATTTTTTTCCGTAACTAACAACAGCACTGGTTGCTACGAAAATTTTGGTTCATAAACACTGCGATCTGTGTGGTATTTTTTGATTTCTTATTTTTATTGAGTTTAAAGTCCTTCCGATTGTTTTGTAGAAAAAATAGTGTATGATATACGTGTTAAAAGTGATTTTATTTTGTTCGTGAAGTTAAAAAACTCGCTACGCTCGTTTTTTAATCATATTCACTCACAAAATAAAATCTTACTTTTAACACGTATATCATAAATAGCTAATTCTATTGCTTAAATTAAAATAATAAAAAATAGGGCATTTTATTATGATTGTAATCGGATCAAAGGCTTGTTTACGCTACGAGAGCTTGAGATAGACTGTGAATAATAGATGTAATGTTTTTAGGACGTAGAATAACCAACTTGAAACCTGGTGCAACAGGTGGAAAGTCAAAATTATTCCCAACAAAAGTTCGGCTATCCTTTTTACCAAACGAAAATCCCAGAAAACCTCGACAGACTGACACTATCCCAGGAACCCATCTCCTAGAATCGACAAACACGATACCTGGGCGTGACGATGGACCAGCGTCACACGTGGAAACCGCAAATCGTGGAGACGGTGGCGCGAGCGAAGACCGCGCCGCGCCATTATTCTATGGCTAGAAATTGGCCTCAAT
>NW_019416639.1:601758-655722 GCF_000390285.2 Anoplophora glabripennis | reverse complement strand
TTATATTAGGGTGGCCCAAAAAAAAACGATTATTTTTTTTCGTGTCTCTTGTGAAAATATGTTAGTTTATCATGTTTCAAGAGCCCTCCCAAAAAATCAGCACTAAAAAAAATTTTTTAGTGGCCGCTCAAGATTTTTAAAAATTTCCAAAATCGTCAAAAATAGATTTTTTTCTCTCGTTATTTTATTATTTTCTAGGTTGAAAAAAATCTCGATTCTGAAAATTTCAAATCGATATTTTAATTTCTGTCACTCATAATTATTTTAATTTTCAAAGTAGTGTACCTATGTTTTCGAGCGACCTACAAAAATAGATATCAACGTACTAATAATTTACACTTAAATTTTAAAAAATTAAAAAATTATAAATATTTGATACTCGCAGTGCGGTAGTAAATTTTGCCTCGAGAAATTTTTTAAGTGTAGTTATTTATTTCTATTCTTTTGTTCATCAAATTCAATAAAACAAATTATTAGTTCCTTGATATTTATTTTTAGAGGTCGCTCGAAAACATTTTACATACACTACTTTTAAAGTTAAAATAATTAGAAATTAAAATATCGATTTGAAATTTTCAGAATCGAGATTTTTTTCAACCTAGAAAATGGTAAAATAACGAGAGAAAAAATTTAAAAAAGAAAAAAATTCAATTTTTGACGATTTTGGAATTTTTTAAAAATCTTGAGCAACATCTAAAAAAATGTTTTTTGAGTTGATTTTTTGAGGGGACTCTTAAAACATGATAAACTATATATTTTCACAAGAGACACGAAAAAAAATACTGTGATGCGGCAACAACAGCGTATAATGAGAGATATCCAAATCGTCAAGTTCCCCACAGACAAACTTTTTCGGCGGTAGAACGAAGACTTCGGGAAACTGGAAAAATACAGCCGCATTTTGAGGGTACCGGCCGAAGACCTACTGTTCGTACTATTTATCTTGAGGATGCAGTACTTGAGTTTGACGAAAATCGTCAGACTAGTACGAGAAAAACAGCAATGCACTTAAATGTGTCCCATAGTGTTGTTTGGAATATTGTCATGATAATTTATTATATCCTTTTCACCACCGGCCAGTTCAAGCTCTACTTGAACCAGACATGCATAAGCGAGTTGTTTTTTGCGAATCGTATCTTAATATTCTAAGAAATAATTTGAATTTTGCCTCAAAGATACTTTTCACAGATGAAGCAACTTTTCAAAGACATGGTTTAACCAATATGCACAATCTTCATTCCTGGGCTCATGAAAATCCTCACGAAGTATCTATGACAACATTTCAACATAATTTTAGTTTAAACATTTGGGCAGGAATTGTAGAAAATGTGCTTGTCGGCCCTTTTGTTTTACCTCATCGACTTGGTGCTATTGAATATTTGCAGTTCTTAAATGAGCATCTACCACCACTTCTGGAGGAAGTACCATTAAATGTACGTCAGGCCATGTGGTACATGCATGACGAGGCTCCTGCTCACAGCACTGTAGTAGTTAGGCGGTGGCTTAATTTAAATTACCCGAATCGTTGGATAGGTCGCGGCAATGAGGCACCTATCTCTTGGCCTGCACGTTCTCCCGATCTAACGCCCATGGATATTTTCTTTTGGGGACATATAAAAAGTATTGTTTATGCGCCCCAGTTAACAGTGTTGAACAGCTACAGAAAAGAATATTCGCGGCGGCTGATGAGATTCGCAACAATCCCATAATTTTTGCTCGAGTCCGTAACAACTTTGATAAACGTGTTAGGTTGTGTTTAGAAAGAAATGGCAATTATTTTGAAAATGTCCTTTAACTAAGTTTTTTGTTTTTTCTCTTTTTGATAATAAATTATTTCTTAGTTTCGTTTTCATTGTACTTCTATTTAATAAAAGTTTCTGCGACATTCAAACAGTTATTTGTGCAACTACTGTAAAGAGTGTGTATTTGTTGTACGATGCATGAAGTTTGCAGCTCGAGACGAAGTTGAGAGCTGCAATCATGTTAAGTGCAACAAATATGCTTTTTGCACATGTTGCACGCAACATTTTTTCTACGATTGTTTTTATTTCAAATTTTATTTAACAGTATTTTACATAATATTAAAATTTTAACTGACAACTGGAAATTAATTGCGCAAATTGTCAATGTCAGACGTTAGGTACTTATGGATATGCTTAGATTAAACTTGTAATCAATATTTTTTTTGTACTACTGTAAAAAAAGTTAAACTTTTGGCACAGTAGGTAGTGCAATAAGTAGTAAATTTTGCACGATCGTAGAAAAAAACACTTGTAGCATGTCCACATATTCATCATTAGTAAAATTTGGCATAATTCTTGTTAATTTACACCCAAAAAGTATTTAGCTGATAACAGTGACAACTTACAGAAGAGTTAATTGTGACAACTGGCATGACAGCAGCACACTTAGTTTTTCTTTGATTGATTGCAATCATATACGGTGTGAGGTGAATGGTAATACATTTTATTTTTTTATTAATAAACGAAAAGTTTTAAAGGAAAATTGCTAGAGAGGTAAAAGTTTCTAAAAGAACCAGTTTATCTAATGCGTATTTTTGGATATCGAGTTTTTACGAAATATAAAAGTTATGGCAAAAAATGGCTTGAGGGGTGGTTATTTCAACCCCTTTCGAGGGGTTAAAATTTTCGAAAAATAGTTGAAAACTCGCATCTGTATTAGTAAACAACCTGTAAAAAATTTGTTATTTGTACCTCGTTCGGTTTTCAAATTACAGCCAATTTTCATAATTTTTTTGGAAACTTTGATATCCCATATCTCTTCAGGGGTGAACATTTTACTAAGGCGATTTTTTGCAGATCGTGATCTTTTGAAATGTAGATTCACTGGTATCATTTATGCTACTCCATTTAAAAACACCCTGTATATGCTAAACCAGAGTGTTACAAAGCACTCACACATATGGTGCTAAAAGTAGTTTGAAACCATAAGATTAATGTGTTGGACAAAAATCTGGATAATCTGGGAACCTACCTTATACCACTACTACTAAGTTTAAGTATACGCACACTGTTAAGGACAGTACAATTTAAAAAAATCAAACAAAATTTTCAGTAATAAACTCGATTAAAAACCCTATTAACGTCTTTTCTTTACAATATATCTCTAAATTTGTTATTTTCCTTTACATGGAGGATTATTGGTAAAGATTATTTATACATATATTAAATAACATGAAATGCAAATTAAAATGATGTGGCAATTTACTACACACTAACCATTTTAAAATAGTGTAATATGAGAACCTATAAAATCTCGCAACGTGTTACGGAAGCCTATATCTGCTTAAGTATTAAATTTAATACATGCACAGGTGGTCATACCTTTATTCTTAACATCTGGCAAATATTTTTCTGCCTCTTTTTTATTGTGACATTGTGCAGGTATGTTTTATCTATTTATTTCTGCCTTATTATACAGGGCATTTCAAATTCAATGCGATGATGATGCTCATGATGATGACAGCGACGACAATGACGATGAGAACGACGGCGATGATGACGACGATGATGCAGATGATGAGGATAATGATCATGATAATTATAATGATGATGATAAAACTGAAGAAAGTGCTGAGAGGATTTTTAATTACTTCATTTAATAAATGATACTTATTTAAATAAATCCCCGAACGGATGTTGAAAATGGTACCTACCTACTGCATTTCAAAATAAAGGTTGCAGTAAAGAAATTTGTTTTATTGTAACTTAATCCTTACAATCAAAAATTTTATCAATTTGTTTAAATTACCTTTAAAATACAGTACAAAATACGAGATGTAGTAACAGAATATACGTTTTTTAAAAAGAAATTTAGTAAAAGTGTAAATATTGTTAGTTAAAAAAGTAATTATAATCATGTTCAATGTTTCCATATGACACTTTTTCTAAAAGTTTATTATTTATACATTACGTTACATTATTTAGCAGGTTCAGTATGTATTAGGCTTGTGTTTTCGTATTAATTTATATTTAGACTTATCATTCTTATTTTGTATAATTATTTATTTATTACAAACTTTTAAACTCGATATTTGATAATAAAAATGAATTTTATTAGTAAATGGAGTAAATGAAAAAAATCCAAACTTTCCATCAAACACATCTATCATTAGTAAAATTTTCCGCTGAATCCGAAAATAATAAAAAGAAAAATTTCTGACCTATGGATTCTCTCCCACACACCCTCAATTCCCCTCAAAAATTCAAAATACGGATGAATAGGGGATATCCCTCACGTCAAAACAATTTTTTTGACATTTTCGGATTCAGCGACTTTTACTAAAGATAGGTAAGTTGGATGGTCAGTTTGGATTTTCTGAATTTTTGGGGGGAATTGAGTGTGTGGGAGAGGATCCATAGGTCAGAAAATTTTCTTTTTATTATTTTCGGAATCTGCGGAAAATTTTACTAAAGTTAGGTAGGTTGGATGGCCAGTTTGGATTTTTTGAATTTTTGGGGGAACTGAGGGTGTCAGAATGATTATTTTCTCATAATTTTCGGATTCAGCGGAAAATATTACTAGAGTTAGGAGAGTTGGATGGCTAGTTTGGATTTTTTAAATTTTTTTTGGGGTGGGGATTGAGGGTGTGTAGGGGAGAATCCATACCTCAGAAATTTTTCTTTTTATCATTATCTTGTAGTTGTTAATTCTCTTAAGAACTACTTTGGTACAACAATGTTAAAATTTATTATAATATTATTTTCTTTATTTAAATCAAGTGAACATAACGATCAGTGCACCAGTTACTCATTTTTTTTTTTTTTCAAATAAGTATATGTATGCACTTATTTGTAACGAGCGTTCAAATAAAAACGTGGTCGAAGTTGGCTCTGACACATTGGACGTAGGGAGTAGCTTATAGCGACCAACTTAACCTCATTTCTCAACGAGCTGTATAGCAGCTGTCAGTTTCAATAACGTTAATGACTATATAACTTTATTTTAAAGAATAATCGTGATAACAATAACAAACAATTAAAGGAGCTGCGGAAAGTGTCCCCCTCCTTGTTATAACAATAAATTAAAGCAGCTGCTGAAAGTGTCCCCCTCCTTGTTCCAAGCACTTTTCACACCTGTTCCTCAAAGAATTAAAGACATTTTCTAAGATGCTCGGGGTATTGTTAATTTCACGAATCTTGTCTATAAGTCGAGCCTGCAGATGGTTTAAATCAGGAATAGGCAGTTCAAAAATAGTGTTTTTAAGGTAAGGCCACAAAAAGAAATCACACGGCGTAATATCACATGACCTCGGTGGAAATTCATGTTCAGCATTGAGACTTATTAGTCGATTTTGGAAAACTTCCCTCAACATATTCATCGTCTCGCCTGCCGTATGTGCCCTTGCGCCATCTTGTTGAAAGTAAAAGTTTGTAATTTCGTTTTCTTCCAGCTGGTTAACAAAAGGAGCGATAATTTCTTCTCTATACCTTTGCGCAGTAAGAGTACCATTAAAAAAAATAGGTCCATAAATCCTCCTTCGATTGAGAGCACACCAAACTCCAATTTTTTGAGCGTGTAGAGGGCCCTCGACAAAAAAGTTATCTGGTTTTTCAGAAGACCACATTCTCATATTCTGTGAGTTTACGTAACCACTTAAATGAAACCAGGCTTCATCAGAAAAAAAGGTGATATTATGAAGTTCACCGTAGTTGTTTAAAAACCATTCACAAAATACAGCCCGTCGCGGAAAATCAACTTCATGAAGTTCTTGCTGACAAGTTAAACGATAGGAGAACAAACGCAAATCTTTTTTTAACACTGTGTGGCAGGTACCGACTGATACTCCCACCATTTGTGATAAAACACGTACAGAAGTTCTTGGCGCATTTTCCATTATTTGTTGGACATTTTCTTTTAATTCTTCAGTCCGCTTTTTAGGTCGGCCGCTTCCTTCTTTTCTTGTTACACTGCCCGTTTCACGAAAAACATTAACACAACGCTGAACTGCACTTTGAAAAATTTTGTACTCAACAACGCCGGGAAATTGATTTTGAAATTCTATGAAACATTCCTCAATAGAATACTTCCATATTCCATCAATCTTGCGTCCATTTCTAAAGTAGGACTCTATGATAAACACTTTTTGTTCTTGAGAAAACACCATTTTAAACGCTTTTTAAAACGAAAATATTCAAATTGATAGCGGCGATATAGCGCTTTGACAGATGACGTTTAAGTTCATTTGCTATACGCTACGCCCTACGTCCAAATTTTCAGAACCAACTTGACCACGTTTTTATTTGAACGCTCGTTATATATAAAGTAATCTTTAAGAGAACAACTACAGGACTCAAATCCTTCGAAGTGGGACTTGAATCACTAGTGGGAATATTTAATGGAGTAATACAGAAAATTAAATCCGTCAAGTGGATTGAAATTGATTCCTTTTATATCGATTTTAACATTTTTTCTAAATACATTACACACAGTCAAACATTATTTAAGTATTATGGCATTATTCAGAAGAAACTTTTTAATATTAAAAAAAAAAAATAGGAATAACACAGTTAATTCGTTAATAACAGAGGCACACAAGAAGGTCCAAACTTAAGAGACCCACATTACTGAAGAAATTCGATGCGCTGAATACGATCCTGTAGTCAAAATTCATGACTTGCCTATAAATCTCGGAGAAAAGTGTGTAATTTTTGTGTGGAAATGCTTGATGATTTTTACCTAAATTTTGTGCAAATATATAAATTATTCACTCGAATTATAGTACGAGGGAAAGTTGCAAAATTGTCAGGAATCGATTTTTCATCATTATGAACTGAAACTTTATATTCGGGGAAATAACTTTTCTTTAAAACGTTTTCCCCTAGGGTTGAAAATAAGGGTACTTTCCTCTTGGGCCGATTTGCAGTTTTCGTTGCCCCTCGTATATAATAAACGTTTTATGAAATTCGATGAGCGCTATTTTGATTTGTCGACATGCAGAAATAATTGACAATTGATGGAATTTATTAAATTTATACATAAAGATTTTTCCCATATGGTGCAAACTTTTTGGATAGCGCTCTATATATAGAGGTTGTTTAGTTTTTGGGTGTTTTATTTACTTAGTCCTTTTATTCTATTTATACATAAGTATATTATTACGTCATAGATTAAATTTATAATTTGTTATTATTACCACGTAAAATTTGTGGTTTTCAACGCCTCTACCGGCGATTACTCGAAAGATAAACTAAGTGCGATTGTGTAAGAAGACGCCTATTTTAAAGGTAAGAAAACCACCGATCGTGTTTACTTCATATTCTCACTTATTTCATTAAAGTCATATGCTATTGAATCAGTAACAAAAAAAAAATACAATCCATTTCAAAACAGAGGTTATGGGTAAATTTTATTAATAGCCCCTGAAAATACTACATTTGGGCAAATTTTAGAAAAAAATTAGTTTTGATTCATATTTGGGCCATTTTGCAACCAAATAGTGGTATTTTCTGAAAAATATTAAGGCCATGGGTAAATTTTACTAGCGGCATCGTGTTCAATGCCTCAAAATACTACAAAAATTATTTCGTCAAAATTTAGGAAAAATCAGATTTGTCCCAAATAGTGGATTTTATGAGAAATTTAGAGGTCATTTGCTAATGGCATGATGTTCAGCGCCTCAAAATAGTACGAAAATGATATATGTATTTGGAGAACATTTAGGAAAAAAATCAGTTTTGACCCATATTTGTCCGTTTTCACCCAGAAATTTCAAATTTTTTCAAAATTCATTGACAATGACCATGAATTTTGACTACAGGATCGTGTTCAGCGGATCAAATTCCTTCGGATATAATATGTGAATCTCTTGGATTTAGACTTTGTAATTATTTAGATATTTAATAATGACAATATTAGTAGCAATTTCAAAAATAATGTATTTTTTGTAAATAGTCATCGAGATTAACTTCTGTAATAAAATTTGGTTCAATAACGAACAATATCTAAAAATTTAAAATACAAAAAAAGCCAATTAAAAAAAAAAGAATGGAATAAAAATGATCCTACTATAGAACCTGTCTCATTTTGCATATTGAGACTATTTTTTTGAGAATTTTTCGAAGAAAACGAAAACGACATTCAAAAAGCACTTTGTCGGTTTAAAAATTAAAAAAATCTCAAAAAACTAAAAATGCATTATTTTAATTTTTTTTATAAAAATACATCTCAAAAAAGGTTTATAATATCTTTAGTTTTTGCCAAGAAATCTTTTACCCAATATATATTCAAATGCTCATAACTTGAGGGGTTGAAATAAAAATTTGAAAAAATTCATAAAAGCTACTCTAAATGGCTAAGAAATAATACCAAAAAATCAGGAAAATTAAAAATTGTCACGACCTCAATGGTTTGACTTTTGTCTCATATGTACCAATATGGCTGCACGTTCCATATCTACGACCTTGTTAACTGACATGCAGAATTACTAGAAAGTTTTTTGGAGGTTTTTTATTCTTAAATAATTAATTTTTAGTTTCCGAATTATGTCAAATCATTAGGTGTCCTGTAATATTATTTCTCGTTATATAGGACACAGGAATCAACAAAATCTATATTAGAATTACTATTGAAAATTATTGTTTTTCGCTTTGGAATAAATGGGGAAAGAGATTTCTTACTACCTATAATTGTTTTAGTGTTCGTTAATGTAGAAATAATATATTTTAAATTCCCTCTGTTAGAAACTCATATAAGTTTTGTACATATACACAGAGGAAACTTTTCCTATTTGACAATTAAATAAAAATATATTTCCATTAGGACCTGTATAATCTGTAAAAGTATAATAGGAAGTGGTAGTGCTATTAATACTAAACTGAAGAATAAAAATATTGCCTTTAACTATTCTCCTTGCTAGAATAATATTGAAAATCTGCTTAATTAAAATTGTAATTAATGTTACACAAGTAACACATTCAAAGTTATATTATACGAGGTTTGTCTAAATAAAAAGTTCGTATAGAAGTTGAATAAAAATTTTATTTTACAATTAATTGGGTAATTCAACAGTGTCCCCTTCAAAGTACTCCCCCCTCAAGTAAAATACACTTCCGCCAATGTTGCTGGAAACACCTCTTCAGCTCATCTTCGGTGATGTTCTGTAATAACCTCGTCATCTCCTTTTTAATCGCTTCCACCGCACCTAAATACCTCCCTCGAACCAGCATCTTACATTTGGGGAACAGGAAAAAGTCGCATGGAGCTAAGTCAGGCAAATATGGAGGATGCCCCATCAACGTTAAATTTTTGGCCAAATAGTCGCGGACAACTAGTGATGTGTGCGCTGGCGCATTGTCATGATGCAAAATCCACGAATTGTTCCTAGTCAAATCGGGGCGCACACGAAAAATTCGCGCTTTCAACCTCTTTAGTACTTTAACGTAAAATTGTCCATTCACTGTTTGACCTGAGGGAACAAATTCATGATGCATAATGCCACTGGAAGAAAAAAAACAATGAGCATTGTCTTGATGTTGGAACTTGCTTTTTTCGATTTTTTCGTTCTTGGATCCCAACGTCTTTTCCACTCCATGCTTTGTGATTTAATTTCAGAGTCACCGGTTATGACCCTATCAAGAAAATCTGTTCCTTGTTCCGAATCAATCCAGTCTTGACAGGATTCAGTCCTCCGATTTTTTTGATCTGCTGACAAAAGCTTCGGAACAATTTTTGCGCACAATTTTTTCATCCCCAAATTTTCCCTCAGAATCGTGTGCATTGTGTCTTTATTCAAATGGAGCTCTTCTGCTAGCTTTCTGACCGTTATTCGTCTGTCTTGAAGAACAGCTGTTTCAACTCGACCAATGTTCGCGACAGTTCTTGAAGTGGAAGGGCGTCCTGACCTTTCATCATCTTTCACGCTCTCCCGACCTTCACGAAATCGTTTCATCCACTTAAAAACTGTTGGTTCTTTAAACGCATCTTCCCCATAAACTGTGGTCAAATCTTGGAAGATTTGGGGTCCATTTCTCCAAAGTTCTGTGAGAAGCTTGATGACGATGCGCTATTCCTCGTTGTCAGAATTTCCATGGTGACGGGAGTCTGAGAAAGGTGTCAATGTTCTTAAGCAGCAAAACTATCTGACTGACTCGCTGGCTGCTCGGGCGTCTACTGGGGCTCCGTTGGGTTGTGGAGAGAGGGGAGAGCGCTCTGTTTTGCCTCCACTTTCCTTCTGATAGCAAACATACGCTCACTATACGAACTTTTTAGACAGCCCTCGTATATAAAACAAAGCAATAATATATTGAAACACAAAATATAAAAAGCAATAACAGAGTAAATAACAAAATTACAAAGTAGATAAATGCGAAAATGTGGAAATTAAAATGCATTAGCATGCGAAAAACGGCCGACAGTAAACAGTTTACTCACCACTAGGTGTTAAATTTGACGTATTCAAAAAGTAGGCGCCTGTCACTTTTAACATAGTTGACATTTGTTACCATATTTTAATCGTGTCTGTTGACGAATTATTAATTTGTGAGTACAATGGCGGATAACAATCGTTTTACTAATCAAGAATATGCCGAAATGCATTTTATTTATGGATTATGTAATGGAAATGCAACAGCTGCTCGAAGAACATACATAGAACGTTATCCGCAGAGACGTCAGCCGTCTACACAATTATTTACTCGGATTCACAGACGGATTATTGAAACTGGTAGTGTGGTACCCCGTTACATACATTGTGGTAGAATTGCTAGAAGACTACCCGCGCAAGATGAACAAATTTTGAGATCTTTTGAACAAAATCCGGGAGAAAGTGTGCGAAGGGCAGCTAATCAGTTACAGCTTTCCAGAATGTCAGTTTGGCGTGTTTTGAAGGAAAACGGCCTTTATGCCTACCATCTCCAAAAAGTGCAACATTTAATGCCTGAAGATCTTCCCCGACGCCTAGAATTCTGCCGAATAATACTTAACCATCACCAACATAATGTGGAATTTATTAGCTCCATTTTATTTACCGATGAAGCCACCTTTACACGAGATGGTTTACTGAACTTGCACAATGCACATGCATGGTCAGACGAAAATCCTCATGCTACCATTGATAGTCATCACCAACACCGATTCTCAGTCAACGTATGGGCTGGAATAATAGGTGACTATTTGCTCGGGCCTTTCTTTCTACCTCAAAGGCTTGATGCAGTAGAATATTTAAACTTCCTAGAAAACCATCTCCCTGAGTTAATGGAAAATGTTCCTTTAAATTTGAGACAATACATGTGGTACCTCCATGACGGGGCACCTGCGCATTTCAGTGTTCATGTTAGAGAGTATCTACATATGCGGTTTCCTAATCGATGGATTGGAAGAGGATATAATGCACCAATAGCCTGGCCACCGCGATCACCGGACTTGAATCCTGTCGATTTTTATCTTTGGGGACACGCGAAATCTCAAGTTTATGCAACCCCTGTTGATACAGAAGATCAACTTAGACTGCGAATTGTAGAAACCTTTAATTTAATAAGAAATAGTCTATTCATATTCCAAAGAGTCAGATTTAACTTTATAAAGAGACTGACAGCATGTATCGATGCAGAAGGAGGTCAATTTCAACATTTATTATAATAACATATTTTGTTTTAGTTCTGTTTTGGTTACTTAATTAAAAAAATTATTTTGGAAATTGATTGTATTCTTAAAAATTCACTAGGCTTAAGAAATGTATGTAAATAATTCGGAAGCACTCATCTCTCTGCATTTTGTAAATTTACTAGAAAACTAAACATTTTACATAAAAAACACAAGAGACAAAAAAATTTCTAAATTTAATGGTCTTTCTAAAAATCTTATGATACTTGCTGTACCTTTGCAGAAAAATTTTTTTTAGCAAAAAATAGGATACAGGGTGATAAAAAAACACCCTTCTGCTTTCTCGATTTTATTCATATCCGCATTATTTATTGATTTCCTAAAGCTGATTAGCCCCTGAAAATTTCATTAAGTTTTCTTTTTCCAACAAAGAGTTACGTCATAAAAACTACTTTTATAGTTGCACCTTTGAAGGTCTGTAACTTCAAAATGGTGCGTTTAAGAGGTTATGTTTATTAGAGTTTTTAGTCATATTTTTTTATGTACTATCACCACCCAAAGTTTGTAACATACTTTACGGGACACCCTGTACAGGGTTGCTGACTTGTAAGGAAATGGTCGACTATCTCCTAAAGTAAGTTAGCTATCGAAAAGTCATAAAACACAAACGTTTTAAGGTTTTCTTAAATCTATTACAATAAAGAAAAATTAAGTATACAAGATCAGTCAAAAAGTCAAGACGAACCAAAATTGCTTTTTCTTAATGGAACACCCTATATATTATTCCATATTTCAATTCTTCTTGAAATTCTGCACAAAATTTATATAGCACATCAAGTAGGCCCCAAATTATGGATATTTATTTTGAAAATAACACAAGGTAGAAGATATTGATATGATTTAATTTAATTTTTAGTTTTTTTTACAGAAAATAAAAAAATTATTCAGGGTTGATAAAAATGCATGAAACGAAAAAATGTATTTTTTAATTAATGTCCTGGATATTTTAAACTTATATTTTAAACAATAGTTATCCCAGAATAAGAAAAGAGACAAAATTAGTTTTAATAAACAACAAATATTTTGTTTGGAATTCTATATTATAAGGTGCTCAAAGTGTTCAACTATCTACCAATTTTGTAGTGATTCTAAAAGTATGTTGATAGGAATACTGGAAATTTCATGCTTTATCGTTTCCTGCAACTCTTCTATATTCTACGGCCTATTTTTTAAACTATATTTTTTATGTGACCCCGCAGAAAAAACTCAAGCGGGGTCATATCGGGAGACCTATATGGCATTCAATTGCCCCTCTGTGTCCAATCCATTTATATTAAAATCCTATAGCTCCGTCTGCGTCGCACGATCGCTCCGAAAAAGAGCCGATCTTCCGGACGAAAGGCTCTTTCCTGGGGCCGCGAAGCGGCCGGCGTCGCAGCGCAAAGCGTCGCGACGTCCTTCACGCGTCGCGACGTCGTATTTAGAACACGATAACTCGACGCCTTCCCCATAAATTTTCCGAATTCCCCAGGCTCTGCGAGGGGCGTGGCCCAATTTTTGTGTGAAAAGCAATAGTCCGACACGCCCTCCCGCTGAAATCTGACGGTCGCCGATCGCCTCGAATCGCGCGCGGGTACGGCTTATTTATTTTTTATTTCCCCTATTTTCTACGATATTTTATTTAAAACCGTGCCGAAAATACTCATATTTATAGACCGGGTGCCTTCTTCCAACTTTTTATGTACAACTTTCCGCGAAATCAAACGCGGGATTCGAAATGCGGCCGTAAATACGTTAAATACGTTAGATGTCTAGGAAGGCCGAAAAATCTGAATTTTGCCATATAAAATTCCTTCTCCGCGAGCCTCGAAACGGCGTGCGACTTGGCACAGATGCTCAGTCGTTCCTCCTTAGTCGTTCGGGGGCATTTTTGTAACGTTTTTTCGCGTTTTCATATTTAATTTTGCCTTCTTTTTGGGGTCTGCTCGACGACAGACGACCATTTCGCAAACCGTAAGATTGAAGCTTTAAGACACGCCCACCCGGAGAAAATTCGAAAGACGTCTGTGGGGTCGCGGCGAACCGTTATTTTACCTTACTAGGCCTTTTTTAACCTTAATACATTGCTACGCCACGGCATATACAGGTATTTCTTATTATTAGGTTAGGTTGTTATTTACATTTTCGCAGCTCTACCGTTTGACATGCCTAGGATTACGATACCTGTCCCCCGAATAAACGTAAGTACTTGCCCCCTAAAACTGTACCTAAACCCTTGAACCTTTGTATTAGTACATTTGCTTCGTTAATTTACTATATTGCTTGCATTCGTATCTATTACTCCCCAAACGTCAAAAGTTAAGAATAAGTTGGAGTTAAAGACTCTTTCAAGTTATAGGATGTCATTATTTATCTATTATCTCATTGTGGATCTTTTGCGAGACGACTTTGTGTTAGAAAAATGCAAATTTAACATTACAGAAATTGTTGATTACTTCAGCTGTGAACGACGACACTACGCGCTCAAGCCAGATTGGAAAACTTCCATTTTGGCGGACGGACTGAGTTTCTCTGCGAGAACCGAAGCGGCATAACCGCGCCTCATCTCCCTTCGTTCGTCGCTTAATGAAATTTTTGCAACTTTATATTCGCGTTTTCAAATGTACCTTTCTCACTGACATACGACCATTTTATAAGCGAAATAGAGATTCAATCAGCCCTGAACGCAAATCGACAAAAATCTGAAAATCACGAAGAATGTCAGATTGAAACGTCTAAATAAATTTCACTATATTTGACGTTTCCAATTGAGGTTAGAAAATCATAACGAACCATAGATCGATGGAAGGAAAATACTAATTGATATTTGACGTATTCCGCAAGTAATTTAGGTTAGGAAATCAGACGGGACCATAGAACGTATAAACTACTGGATTGGAACTGTATCGATGCTTTCTTCGTTCAACATATTATTTAAAGCGAATTTTTGCCTAAGCACATGCACAGCGGTAAAAACGTCCCGTTGTATTTCTAAGGTGACGGTTCAATTTCAGACGAGGTTACCCCAAGATTTTTTTTGAACTTACTGCCGTAATTTAATTTTATATATGGACTCATCTTCTTAAACCTTTCTATAACAAAAAAATATAAATTTTCAAATAGGTTTTTTATATGGGTGTCTAAATATTGCGTTGAAATTCGAACGGTCCAGGAAACGGGATTGCAGTATTTTTATGAAAAATCTTATATCGTAGTAATCATATGCCTTTTGCAAAGGTATGTACCGAATGTTTCATAAAAATGACACAGGTGAACTTTGATTTTACTATTCTTTTCACTTTTTCTAATTTTTTTTTTAATACTTTTCATGAAAAGTTATATAGCTACTAACCAAAGGTTTTTTTTGAAAATCCATATACTGCATGTTCTACATAACTGACCCAAGTTAAAATTATCGGTCTTATTAAATTATTCTGTATAATTCAGTAATTTATTGTGTTATTTATGTTATTTTTATGAAAAATCTTACCTATATTGTAGAACTCAGATGCATTTTGCAAATTTATATACTAAGTGTTTCATAAAAATGACACAGGCGGACTAGGATTTTTTTCTCATTTCACTGCCTAACTAAATTTTCAAATAGATATTTCTACACAACGTTGTCAAATGTTTTTTTGCAATTTATGTACGGGATGTTTCATAAAACTGACACAGATGGACCAGATTTTCCCTTATTCATTTTGTTAATTTTTTCTTTAAATCTTTTGAAGAAAAGTCGCTTTTTTAAAAATCCATATACTAGAATTGGTGTTCTATAGAATTAAGGGCAGTTTTATTTCTTTTCACTTTTAGCTTTGTCTATTTACTACAGTCTTTTAATGAAAATTTGTATATTTATCAAGCAGATGTCTTAATTTATTATTTTTTTTATGAAAAATTTTATATTTACTAACCAGATGCCTTTTTGGAAGTTTGGAACAAACTTTTCTTATTCTTTTCTCGAACGGGGCCTACTCTTTTTTGATAAATATTCTCCTCATATTTTTATATACAGGGTGTTTAAAAATCAAAGTACAGGGTGTTTAAAAAAATATTACATCTACTAACCAGCGAGGAAAGCACCGCGGAGCGGTGCTCGGGCAGCGCGCAGCGCGGCTCGAGGGCCGAAGGCCCGAGAGAAAGGTCAAACTCAGCGGAGTTTGGCTGCCTTTCTAGTCCATTTATTAAGAAAGGTTTAATCTAGAATCACACGTCCAAAATGTGGAGGATCCCCATCATGTTGAAACCATATTTGTTCTGTCAGTAAATTAGGATTGTTATGGGTCGGAATTAATCGTCTAAGCCTCGGAATAATATGTTCTTGCAAAAGAAATAAATATCGTTAAGAGGTCATATTTTCGTTTATAAAATAGGGTTATATGATGCCACACTAAGCATTTACTTTCTGTGATCATCCAATATGGATTTTGGTCTGACCAATATCTACAGTTGTGTCGGTTTACGTGCCCATTTAAACAAAATGTAGATTTGTCAGAAAACAATATGTGGGTGACAAATATGACATTTTTGTTTAATTTATACATAATAACGTGGCAGAACTCAATTCTACGACCATAATCGTCTTTACGCAATTCTTGTAATATTATATGGATGTAATTTTTCCCTCTGCAAATTTTTTGTATGCATGGAATATCGACCATGTCCTGAGTTAAAGCCCACTGTTGTGTTGAATTGATTGGATTTTCCACCACATCTAACATGATATTCAAAGAATTCATGAAAAATATCCACTACTTCATCACAACTTCTATCACCATATCATATGATCATTAAAACTTCAATACTCTCGGTTTCACTTAATCGTGTCATTTTTGCGAGAAAATTATTCACACTAAATGTATTTTTGACATATGTTGTCAAGATAATCACTATTAGACAAAAGAACGCGGCCTTGTTATGAACCTAGAAACTTTCAAAGGTAACTTGATGGACTGTAAGCTTAATGGACTAAAATATTTTTGTATAATTTATAAGAAAATTTTCAATGTTCGATATGTAGATGGTTAAACGGTTAAGTTTAGGTATAAGTTGTACTATATGAATTTTGTCTAGAATTTCGAGATGAATTGAAGTATAGGGTACCTATAGGGTGTTCCATTAAAAAAAAACAATTTTGTTTCGTCATGATTTTTTGACTGATCATGTATAAGTACATACTTAATTTTTCTTATTGTAATAAGTTTTAAAAAAACCTGAAACGTTTGTATCTTCTGATTTTTCGGTAGCTGTCTTTAGGAGATAATCGACTGTTTCCAATTTCCATACATATCAGCGACCCTGTATATTATAGACTGAGTGTAAGGAGAGTAGGAGAGTAAGAGTGTATTCTCGTTTTAGATAAATAGATAGCAGTGAAATGTCCTTAGTTTATTAGGAGCACATAATAATTATTTTGAAGTGAGTCATAAATATAAAATATTGTCGACGCTTTTTTAATGAAGAATACTAAACTTTTCAAGTAGGTAGTTCATTGTAGGGAAATACTGTACAGATAAAACTGTCACGAGTAAAATTGATATTTTAAGAATTTTTTACTTCCTCATATTCTGGTTTAGATTGCACAAAGGTCCTAATTGCATCAATATTGGTAAAATCTCATGTACATCGTACAATAAAATCAAGAGATTTTAGGACCTAAGAAATAACTGCATTCGGATGAGAAAAGATACTTTCGTGCCAAACAGAAACACCAAGGACTCTAAACTAGTTCAGTTGAGTATGCGAATAACGTTTGGTGATTGATGACAAGCAATTGGCATTATTTTTTTAGTAAAAGACAAGATATTGCATTTTTAATTTTTTATGTCGAGATCCTTTATTCACTACTAATCGCCTCAAAATTTCTTTGTTGGTCGTTATATAATTTAAATTCATCTGATTATAACAAAAATGATTATTTTTTAATAAAAGGCATTATATTATTTTAACAGTTGAGTTAGGTATGTGTTACTACAACAACAATAGTAACTTAATAACAGTGTATGGTTTGTATATTTTACCGACAACGTTTGACTGCATATTCACAACGATAGGTATACGAAAAAAACGTTAAATAAAATATTTTTGGTTTTTGAATTACAAGCCCTCAAAGTTGTCAAAAATAAAACTAATTTAATTAATAACTTCATAACCCTTTTATCGATCGCGTTAAAATTTGGCACATTTATTTGGACTATTATGACGTATTATTTCTTCAAGCTTTAGTCAAATCGATATACTGAATAATAGTTTTCTCCGGTTACCTCTCCCGTTTAGTGGTCAAAACTTTTACCGGGGTCGTATTTTTTTTAAACGGACACACATTTAAAAGGTAATTTAAAAAAAAATCCCTTTAGAAAATCGCTTGCAGAAAGCCATTCTTGAGAAAATGGCATTATTTGCAAGTCTGTATGTTTCGGTTTGCGTACTAGTGTCACGAATTTAAAATTTTGAATTCAGTATGTGATGAAAACAAGATGTTGATTGCTGTGGCTATCAGGTAAGGTCATTATTGTCGTGTTTCTATAGAATTCTCATCACTCCACACATGCAAATTGTGAAAAATTACAACTCAACAAGACAACAACAACAAGATTCGTCGGTACAAAACAATTTTTGAATCAAATTATTATTTTCTGCGAAGCCATTCACCAACCAGCGGCAAAATTGTAAACGTGTGTTGGGATCTAAATCTTCAAGTTCATGAGCAGGAGTTAAATGAAATGGCCGAACAAGTTGCTTTTTTAAAGTTTTGTGAACATTCGTTTTACATACGTTTAATTGTCTTGAGACACTGCGGACACTTCATAATTTGCATGTGTGGAGTGATGAGAATAATGACATTACCTGATAGCCACAGCAATGAACATCTTGTTTCCATCGCCTATTGAACTCAAAGTTTTAAATCTGTGACACTACTACGCAAACCGAAACGTACAGACCTGCAAATAATGCCATTTTTCTCAAAAATGGCTTTCTATAGGCGATTTTCTCAAGAGACAATATTTTTTTAAATAAAACGACCTTTTCAATGTTGCTGCCCGTTTAAAAAAATACGACCACTGTAAAAGATTTGACTAAAATGGAGAGGTAACCGGAGAAAACTTTCACCCAGTAGGTATATCGATTTGACCAAAGCTTTAAGAAATAATGCGCCATAATAGTCCAAATAAATGTGTCCAATTTTAACGCGATCAATAAAAAGGTTATGAAGTTATTAATTAAATTAGTTTTATTTTTGACAACTTTAAAGGCCTGTAACTCAAAAACTAAAAAGTTTTTATTTAACTTTTTTTCATAGATCGTCGTGAATATGCAGTCAAACGTTGTCGGTGAAATTTGCGGACACCCTATAAAGCGTGTAATGTACCTGCCTATACATATATAAGGCATAAATTGAGAAATAGATATATTCAGACAGACTGTAGGTATACTTACTGTAAGAATGTAGGAGGGAGACAGCCTCTAGACTGGTTACTAAGCGAATACCTACCGTCAAAGATGCCGACGTTGTGGAAATGAAAGTCCCTTCCTTGTAGAGCCGAAATAAGGGAACGTTAACAAAAAAAACCTCAAATGCTATGGGTCGGGCGTATTTCTGCCCGCCTACTTGAGGCCATTGCGTCTTACGATGTCTAATAAATTTTTATTTTTGCTTTTTTAATTATACATTGAATAAGTGTTATTGTAAAGTGTAAAGGTTTCACATTTTATATTATAAAATTCCATCCCATGTGCTACAAATATAAAAATTATCTTTTAATACATATCATTACATAATTTACAATCCATATAATCTTCCAGCCTAAGTTTATTCTTTTACTTTTGTGGACAGAAATAATGGGGAAACCACTAGGACCGAACGTTATTTACAGAAACGTTTAAAAAATAATTCATTTAAAAATAAATTAGGTATTTTGCCGACATTGATCATCCAGATGATCGGAACTGTATTTCTCAAAAATTATGCTTAGTCGTTATTGAAATAATAGGAAATATAGGTAATAATTTAAAATACTTTTGTAGTTGCTACTGATTACCTACAAGATTAAAATTTAGGTCGTACCTAGTTAATGACAAAAAAAAAATAATATCATTTACTACAAATGTAATACTGTAAAGACCTATCCAAAGTTATGATAAAAAGTCTAAAACATGAAAAACTAAAAAAATCACTAACAGTAACTAAATACGTTTTATCTTTTGGCTTGTACAGTATTGCATAATTTTATTGGTTTTATCAGTTCTTAGAGTACCTATACTCAATATACAGGGTGTTTCTTAATAACGTGCTAATATTTAAGGAGGTTATTCTTGGGTCCATTTTAAGAAAAAAACTTCATATGAACATATGTCCTAAAAGTCTTAAACTTTTGAACTATAGGTTGCTAAAGTTTTATGAAAAAACATTTTTTTATGATGGTATTACTTTGGTATTACCCTAGATATTTTTTCCAATTTGGTACACGCCTATTTATCGAGATGCATTTGCTGATGTACAAACAATTTTATTATTTTTGCCAGTGGCGTCTGTACAGGTTTTGTATTGAATATTTTAGAAGAAAAATATTTTACGCCACTGCTTTCTTAAAGTAAAAATCATTTTTGAAATCCCCATTCCTTTTTGAGCAAATATGTTGTCTTGAATTTTTTTCGTTTGACGTACGGTTTTCGCATAAAAAAATAATATTCATTCATTTGCATCTTATTGGACCACTTACGAGAAAAAAAAGATTTATGTAACTTTGAACAATAATTTATTTAAGATAATAACTTTTAAACGTTGAAATTATTATTTTGAAATGGTAAAAGAAAATTACCCTGAACGCACAAAGAAATTAATTATATCAGATGTTGGAAATGTCCACCTCCTGCAAATATGCATGCCTCTGCTCTTCTTCTCATGGACTCACGTACTCTTTGGAAAATGCCGCGAGTGGTTCTAATAGTTTCGCAACAAACTATGATGCGATTTCTCAACTGCTCTTCAGTATGAATTGGTGTGCTGCAAACCAATGTTTTGAGATGACCCCATAGGAAGTAATCTAAAGCATTGAGGTCCGGGTACCTAAGTGGTCATGATTGTGGTCCGCTGCGACCTATCCAGCGATTTTTGTAATTTTGGTTTAAATATTCGCGCGCCAGAGAACTGAAGTGCGCTGGTGCTCCGTCGTGCATAAACCATAGTCGATTTCTTACTAAAATGGGAACAACCTCCATCAAACCTGACAATTCTTCTTCGAGAAAATTCCGGTAATTATGTTTATTTAATCTCTCATGAAGAAAATAGGATCCAATTCACCGCATATTCAACTCACACGTTAACGGAAAACAGCTCTTGGTGACAGAATTCCAAGATTGCATGTGGTTTTTTTTTCAGCCCAAATGTGATTGTTGTGGAAGTTTTGGATGGCGTTTCTGGAAAAGTTGGCTTCATCGGTGAATAAAATTTCAGTGTCAAATAATGGATTTTCATTCACTTTATGAAGAAACCATTGGCAAAAGTTTATCCGTAATGGAATTACAAATTTTTCTCAATTTTTCTTGTACTTAATGCTGGATCTTCCTCAATTGAATTCAAAACCGCTATCTCAATTTCTGGAGTTCTTACCGTACGGTGTACTCCTTTTAGATGATTGTCTGGTTTAAAACTTCCCTTTTCACACAATCTTCTATGAATGTTTGAAAATGTTCGCGCATCCGGAATATTTCTATTTGGAAAGCGGTCTTCATACAACCGCCTGGCTTCCCGTGCGTTACCATCAGCGAGCCCATACATGTAGTGCATGTCTGCAAAGGGTAGTCAACTATCCAAACTGTTTATGTTTGCAAAACAAAATCTGCTTTTTACATACTAGATCGTTTTTAATTCTTATTAGTACCTAATTTCATAACAGCGTACAAATGAATGAATTTTATTTTTTTATGCGAAAACCGTACGTCAAACAAAAAAAATTCAAGACACCACATTTGCTCAGAAAGGAATGAGGATTTCAAAAATGATTTTTACTTTAAGAAAAAAGCAATGGCGTAACATATTTTTCTTCAAAAATATTAAATACAAAACCTGTACAAACGCCACTGGCAAAAATAATAAAATTGTTTGTACATCAGAAAATGATCTCGATGAATAGAAGGCGTGTACCAAATTTGAAAAAATATTTAGGGTAATACCAAAGTTATAAAAAAAATTTCATAAAATTTTAGCACCCTGTAGTTCAAAAGTTAAGACTTTTAGGACATATGTTCATATGAAGTTTTTTTCTTAAAACGGATCTAAGAATAACTTCCTTAAATATTAGCACGTTATTAAGAAACACCCTGTATATAAAAATAAGAATTTTTTCCTTTATGAACAATATGTCTATCTCCTCTTGTTTTCGAGACACAGAGCAACAAAATAAAATTTTACGATAGTTTCCAAACGGTGCGAAATATTTTTATGAAACTTGGTATTTCGGGGTTTTTAAGGATGCCTAATAGGTACGCTGGTCTAATTATTTTTTTATATTTCTTAGAGGGCGCTATTTTCTGAAAACAATGTACTCTTGTTAGTACTTCCTAATGTGGACGGTTTTCGAGCCGAAATCCGAATGGATGCCATGAATTTTAAAATTTTTTATATTTGTACAATTTTCCGCTTTTAAACCTGTGATGTTTTTAATTATTTGTAATAACGACCTATGTCCGCGGNAGCGAGGAGAGCACCGCGGAGAGGTGCTCGGGCCGCGCGCAGCGCGGCTCGAGGGCCGAAGGCCCGAGAGAAAGGTCAAACTTCGCGTCAGCGAAGTTTGCCTACCTTTCTAGTCTCTGTTTTATTAAATGCCGTGATTCTATTTATGCTGGTCGCCTCCGGTTTCCGAATAGAAATGTTATTTCTAGTCATAAACGCATGTAACCAATCGCGTCCAGCCATTTTTGAAGCTTGGTTAAAATTGTGCTTCAAATTCAATTTTTCAGCATATTCGAAAGCCACTTTTCTGATTTGATTAGCAGTGCAACCATAAAAAATATTTGCCATTTTCTTTATCAAGTTTGCTAGCTCGGCTTCTGCCTCAGGACTAAAGACAGTGAATCGTCCTAGATGTGGTCCTAAGGTAGAACCTTTTTTCACCCTCTTTTGAAGACTTGAAAAAGGGATTCCCATTACTTTAGCAGCATTTCTTATAGAATAACCTCCATCAATAAGCTGTATAGCTTTTTCCAGGCTATCAGAAGACCAGGAAGCCTTTTCAGTTGTCCTGACTCGTACTTTCGGCATCTAGAAAGAAATAAAAATAACGTAACTAAACATGCATAGTTGCGGGCAATAGTGATCACTTGCGGGTAATGCGAGTCACCTGACTCTCATTTCCCACAACTACACTAATGAGAAAAAAATAAAAATAAAAAAAACTTTAACACACTTATATAATCTGAACTGCACATCACAATTTTGAACGTCTAACTAAGTATGTGTAAATGTCTTAATCGGATACTGCAAGATATTCGGCACTTACCTTCTAATTTGCATTGACGTAAAATTACATCAGCGGAGCACAAAAACAAAACACGGTCGTTTCTCAGTGGCGCGGGCGCTGACTAGCCCGAGGGCCAGAGCGGGGGGTAAGGACGCTATTTACGTGTCGCTCGCATGTACTGTTTCGTGGATGTGAGAGTGACTCCCATTACCCGACTCTCCCCTACACAATTTTTATTTTGTAATATTCCGTCTACTTCTTACCAAAGGTTTGAGTGGAATAATAATAAAAATAAAACTAAACAAACAGCAAAGCGCTTTAGATATTCGATCGGTTCACAAAAGATGCACGTGCGCTCCCACAGCCAACCAATTACGAGAGTCCGAGTCGCAGCCTCGATGATATATGTCATGTCCGACCCCTTCCACTCGAAGTTTATAGGGAAGATGCGTGCAATTTACTTAGTCCAAGCGAAAGAATTACCTGGCCAGACCTGTATATACAAATATGATATTGATTCTGGCGGCAAACTGAAAACGAGAGATCGAACGCCAAAACAGACATTTTCAAACTTCAGTTTTCACAAAATATTTCCATAAATACATAAGATCTGTGTTCACAATGGGCAATTTTTTTAAATTGATATCCCTATATCACATCTCCTCATTTTGCAGTGTGTAATTAAATTAAGTTCATATATGTGCAATTTTATATACCTATAATAAAATACAGACATATGCAAAAATAAATAAAACTTAGTCTGTACAAGAATTATATCCGATGCATGATTATATTTTTCAAAAAAAAGTGAACTACGTCAAAATGTTCTAATTGAAACAGAAATCCTTCACAGCCGGGTTTTAAATTAAGCGAAACATGATGTTAAATAGAGCTGAATCATTACACAAAATAACTAGCCGGAAACATTCAGTGCTTTTTGAATTTGCATTTTAATAGGTATTTTATATTCCTTAGTCTCCGGCTACGTTTCAATTTATTGGAGAAATATTTCACAGATGGTTGCAAGTGATACACATGCGGCTTGATTTCGTATTCAGTGACGCTGCATCATTCAAAGGGGGCTGATTTTTAAAGTGATAATATATGTGAATTTATATTTTACATAAAGCGGATCCTTTTTATTAATAAAATATTCACGCGGCCATTTGTGCTGATGCTGCTGCATTCCGCTGAAAATAAAACTAAAATCCTCTCCGTGGTAATGGAAAAAGTTGGCAGTTGGAATTGCGCTTCATTGTAAATTAAAGGAACTTCCATAAACAGCTCCCGTTTCATGTAAAACCAACGTAAAGCTCGATCGTAGTAATCTAATCCCGTTATTCTGGAATCGAACGTAGAATAAGATATTCGTTTATTAAATATAGCAGAAAATGTGTACATTTCATTGTCTAGAGGTATAAAACTTATTTTTGCTTTCACATTTTTTTATTTTAAACGAGTCAGGTTACCACTTTTATATTTAAACAGATGACTGCCTCAAATACGAGGGTAATTCCAAAACTAAGGTCCCCTAGCGTTTTAGAAATTGAAAAAAAAATATATTTTCAATAATTATTGAGACATCATTTTAAATACTGATTATTCCTCTATTTTGTGTGGCTGTGGGGATTTCTGTATACCCATAAATTGTTTCACGCATCGTTGCCATCGGTTTCACAATCTGGATAGGATCCGTTATAGATCGCATCATCAGGTATTTTTCTACCCTTGTTTCAGTGAAACTTATTCGCGGCGCTGATAAAATATCTTAATCTGAAGAGAACGACCGTTCGACATCAAGCTGGTCCGACATGGTAATTTCCACTAGGGGTTGTATTTATTCCAATAGGAATAAAATGTTTTATTATTTAGTATATCACAAGGTAAATTACGTGTAATCAGTATGAAGATTAAATCAAACATAAATTGAGTGTTCCGGTTTTCGCCAGTTTTTTAATACATGTGTTGTGCACTGTTTAATACTTATTACTTTATTATTATTAATATTTATTTAAAACGTTTTTATACATATACAAGTATGTATATATATATACTGAAGTACATTATTGTTTTTTTTTTAGTAAGAGAAAGTATTATTCGTTATTTTACTTTCCCTGCTGCCGCTTTGTTGGACAAATTTACTGCTGATAAAACTGTGATGCTGACCTGAGTATGTACATAATTAGTACTCCTTTTTATTAATTTTATAAAATTATTATTAAAATTTTATAAAAAAAAATAAAAAATTTAAATGAAGGGAGCGGCTTAAATGGGTATTTCCTTTTATTTTTCATAAAATTATTTTCTACTCCTTAAAATATATCTGTTTTGTTTTCTACCTGAAAAGTGTTTATATGTTAATAGGTTTATAGCGGTAAATTACCGGTAAATTAGTTTTTTTTTTTTAGTCAGTATAGTATGAATTGTTTGCTGTTTTTTAGCACTAACTACGCTCGAAATAATTTCACACAATTATGTATCAAAACACAACCAAAATCGGAAAGAAATCGTTCGATTACAGGGAAATCGGTGAACCGACAGCTAGGCAGCTCGCGTGGCTGACTGACTGCGCTAATTATATCTAGCAGGCCGATTGTGACAGCTGTAGTAATAAGCAACTTCAACAAACAAAATCGTTGAAACTGTAAAATTGTGCTTAAAATTGACAATAAACAAAACTGTCAAAACCTCTGGAATCGTCCCCGAGTTACATACTACATAAAAAGTGTGAATATTTGTGGCCATATATGACGAGTATTCTGCTTCTTCCATTTTTATAGTAATCAGAAAAACAGACCTATGGTATCCTGTAAATGAAATAAATGGTGTTATAAATGTATCCATATAACTTTTTTATTTTTAAATTTAGAAACAGAAATTAAATACTAAAGTTAAAGCTATCAACTGGAAGTTTTTTCTAGGAAGATGGTAAATTCTGTGATGAAGATCTTAAAGATCTGCCAAACCGAATGTATTATGTTTTAATTGGATTTTTTTATAAATTACACCATATTTTCACAAAATGGTTTTTCAGGATTACATTTGTATAATAATTGGTCTTCTAATAATAAGGAAAGTTGGATCATTAAAGCTTGCCATGAGAATAATGTTTTAGACAAAGACTCGACAGTCAAGCAACCAATCTGTTTAAAGTCTAAATTACATTTATGGCATATTGTAATAATATAATTCATGTCTATCTGACAATTTTGTACTAATCAAAACTCCTATACGTTTCATTTAAAAATTTAATTACATATTCAATTACCATTTAATAATTATTATATAGATGTAACTATGAAATGTAACATTAATTTCTAGAATTAAAAATAAGAAAGTTAGGTGGAGAAATATTTATAATCAATAATCAGATTCAATTTTGTGTAAAAGACGGTGTTCTCCATTTTTTCGGATACTAACATAAGGTAAAATGATGTGGAAGAAATCTCGATACGTTCTTTATTAAATTGAACATATTATTGTCCTGGCAAAAAATTTAAAAGTAAAACGAATTGTTTTTTTTTGTTGTTGGTATTAGAAAGTATTTACTCTACTGTTTCTAAATTAATAGAACTTTGCTATTTACCTTTTAATTGTGCTATCTCTTAGTAGGAGTCTGATGCTACTGGTTTTCTTCCGTTATTTAGTAACAGAGATGAAAAGAGAAGTTACTACCGAATTTTTAAACCGTGTTGTGTGTAGGAATAATTTTGATGGAAGTTATAAAAAGTTTTCTGTAATAGTATGTGATGGAGGCTATGGTGGATTAATTAAATATATAATATTAAGCAAATAAAAATATTTCTAACGAGTCATTTGCAAAATTATTTGTGCAGTTTGTATTAAGTAAATATCCCATTGACAACAGCATTTTAGTCTATTTCAGACCATTTATTTATTTCTTAACTAAATTTAAAAATACTGAAAAATATCTTATGGTATTGTGACTTCTCCTATACCCGTATTTAAATAAATTGCATTAGTCCTAAACCTAATTCGATGAAAGTGTACTTAGTGCCTTGAACGTTAATTTATTCAAAAAAATACATTTAACCTATACTCGTGTAATCATGACATAGTAGTGCAGATACACAATGAACGCTGCCTTTCCAGCGGTATATCAATAAATATTTGTACGACCACAAAAATGCAACTGGTCACCTGCCATGAAACAATTTCAACGAATGTATTCAAATTATTCTGCAATATCCTGTTATTTTGTGTAGTATTTACATCAATTGGTTTCTGGTTGTAATTTGTAAAAAATATACTTTTAAATAAGCAAAAATAATAAATTAAGGAATTTTCCTGATCCGTCGAAATTTCGTAAAACTTCGACAATTAACTTTTTTCTGTTTATCTCCAAGATATAAAGATATAAAACATAAGGAACCACACCGTACATACCTGCCTACCAATTCGGTTGCTGTGAATATAACATTCAGCCCACAGGACCGGTGAGCTAGGCCGTGTTTTTTTCTTCGTCATTTCGAAGCGACGGATTATGTAGTCACTCAGAAATTAAGATTATTTAAACAGTCCATTAATATTACATGGATGGAATATATCGCATCAAATGATGAATAAAACAACACGGTTCTATCGATTCGGCTGAATACAGTCAATGACATTTGCGAACAATTTTTAAAAACTATAATGAATTTTTTTCGCACTAGGCATAGAAAGTTATGAAAAAGTGCGGTACTGAATTGAAATCAAAGAGCCACCCACTATACAGTGACTGTAGATAATAGAATATTGTACAACTGATAACAACACTTTTTACACGAGTAGGACTATTTGTGACAGTGTGATACTGAACGAGTGGAAAAATGGATTTCACATTTGGTGTACACTGTAGTTTTTTTATGACTGCAATAGGATATTTGTGCATTGCTTAAGATGTTATATTTTACGTTATCTTTCAATAATTAAACAAATAATAATGGTTTCTAAAAGACACTTTCAAAATTCAATTGCAATCTATTAGATATACGGATTGAAATGAATTTTCCAAAAAAAAATCGAAGTGTACTGGCTATTAGTCGATACGTTTGGCGAATAGTTGGTTGCATATTGATTGCTTCCAATGTTATGTTAACAATATCAACGCCCTTACAGTATCTACGATATTTGTTGTGATAGAATACCAAGAAGACCCTGCGTAACTTTCTTGGAATTAACAACATTCAACAACCGAAGAATTTAATTTATATTCGAAGAGTATCGTGTTTAACGTGTATAATTTTTTTAAGGCAATTTTTCCAAATGAAAATAAAATTAAAGAACAGTGTCGTAGTTGTTGCAGGAGTATCTTTAGTCATTATAGGGAGAATCTTAAGTGAAAGTGTTTAGTTGCGAGCTCTAAACAATGGTGATGGTGAAGTCAAATTTAGTTCTCCTAAAAAAGGTAAGAGAATATGTACAGAAACCAACATACCAGAATGAGAACAAATGGATATTAGAAACATGATTTACAATTTCCACGAAACGGAAGGATATCGAGTTACTCTGACACAATTGCAAGAGAAATTAAGTAAGGAATGCGACTTTTTGGAGAAAACGTACCTCCCTGTACACTATTATTAAAAACTTGGATTCAGGTAGAGGAAAACTCAGAACAATCGGCGAGTGCTAATAGAGAAGACTGGAATTCTGGAATTCCGGAATTTTAGGGAGGGTAGCTTAAAAAGCTACAGCACTTAGGTCCCATTGGGCCCCTTGTTCTTCCTCCCATTACGAGATCAATCTACCTGAGCCGCTAACCAACTTATTACAGAGAAAAAGGTGGTGACTTGCTGAGGGACATCTCTCTAATATAGGCCATAGAAGGCCAATGTTCTCCCAACACGGATTCTCCTGTTGACGAGACGGCAGTGCATTCGCATAGCACTGTCTCGTCTTCATGTTCACAACTTCTACAAAGAGATGTGTCACACTTCCTCATGTTGTGAAGGTGCTTCCTTAGTCAGCAGTGTCCAGTTTGAATACCTGTCACTAGGCGAAAATTTGACCTAGACATAGCTAGGTACTTTTTGGCTGTATCCTTGCTGGGGTATTCTAAGAACTACTTAACAAATTGACAAACGCTGACAGCGGAAGCACACTGGAGGGACCGGGTCCAAAAAAATTGAGACCCGATGCACTCCTAGCTAGTTTGTCAGCTTCATTATTGCCATTGCACCCCTCGTGAACCCCTTGACCCAGCATACAAATATGCTGTTGGAAAATGAGGCCACTACCAGTGCCTGGTGGCATTCCCATGTTAATCTAGTTATTATTTTATAATTACTTAAGATCTGTAATACTTGTCTAATGATGGTTTTACCGGCAGTGTACCTACGGACGGTTTCTTTAGTGGCTATGGTTATTCCTGCTAAATCCATTTGTACCACTGTAGCATGCCTATCCATTGCCCGCTGATATCGGATATGCAAGAATCTAGAATAAATTCCACATCCTTCACCTTCCTCTTTGATCTGTCTATGAAGACGTCTTTTAATGAGTATGGTGTAGAAATAGAGAAAACTGATATTCGCACTATAAGGATAAACTGTCTGGACAAAATTAAGTATTATAAAAGCAAAGGTAGGCCAATTGTCTTTTTTATGAAACTTACATTCACGCTGGCCACACTAGTTCCAACAGTTAGACAGACAATACCAGTAACGGTTTACTTTCAACCACATCTAAAGATAACCGGTTGTTTACGCCGGTGATGAAGTCCCTAAATGTTTGTTGATTTTTAAATCCGGGACTACCACGACGACATGAACTCGCAAAATAACGAGAAGTGGCTTACATAGAAGTTGATTCCAAATTTCCCCCCGAATTGTGTTGTTGTAACTGATAATGCACCATATCATATTGTACATATACAGCGTGGTAAAAAAGTTCTGCATAAAATTCATATTTTCGTTAAACAATTTTTTTTCGAAAAACGGTGAGACCCGTCGATTTTTATTTGATCCAGGGCACCTTGTTATGTGGAAAAATTTGTTTTCGATAATCCACTTACGGCAGCGATGACATATTTTTTTTCAATGACAACGCATATATTTTTCGTTCGAAATTGATGACAGTGATAATTATCTAAACAACGGTGTGAAAATTTCGATGTCTTACATAACAATTTTTTTTAGAAAAATGCACCTTAAGTTCTTATAAGTGATAATTGTCTACTTACACTATTAATGGCTCCGAAAAGGACAAAGTTGACAAAATTACATTTCAAACGAGTAAAATTACACTAATGTTTGTGTAAGTCTAGCGAAATTGTTCGAATTGCCCACCCTGTACCATTTGGCATTGTCCTAAGCGTGTGTAAACGCCGTCTACACTTCGTTCAAGCATTCCCGGGTCGATTTGATTTATTTCAAAACGAATACGGTTTTTAAGTTCTTCCAAATCACCTGGTCTGTTTGTGTACACACGCGATTTCAAATAGCCCCACAAAAAAAAGTCTAGAGGTGTTAAATCAGGCGAACGCGGAGGCCACTCGATTGTTCCGCGTCGCCCGATCCACCGGCCAGTAAACGTGTTATTCAAGTACTCCCGTACTTGCACTCCATAATGGGGCGGTGCACCATCCTGCTGAAACCAAATTCTTTCCTCAGGAATATCAGGATCCTCGTTGTTCGGGAATAACTCTGCTAAGCTTGGGACCAAATCGAACCGCAGGAAATCCAAATAGCGAGCAGCAGTTAAATTTTCCTCGAAAAAATACGGGCCTAAAATACGACGCCCTATTATTCCCGCCCAAACGTTCACCTTTCGGGGGTGCTGATGATCTACTTCTTGCACCCAGTGCGGGTTTTCCTGAGACCAATACCGGCAGTTATGTCGATGCACCGATCCATTAAGATAAAAAGTAGCCTCGTCAGAAAAAATTATGTTCTTGAGGAAGTCGGGGTCTCCGTTACATCGATGCATTAAATCTTCACAAAAGTGGAGACGGCGGTCTGGGTCGTCCTCAGTCAATGCATGTATCAAGTGACCCTTATAGGGGTGAAATTTCTCTTTTTTGAGAAAGTTCACCACAGTTACATGTGAAATATCATTGTTCAATGCAATCGACCTTGTACTAGAATGAGGGTTGTCCTGGAGCTCCACCAGGATATTCAATCTAGTTTCATCATCTACTCTAGGACGACCCGCACGAGGAGCATCTTTCACACTACCAGTTTCCTCAAACCTTGCCAGTACCCTACTAACCGTAGATTGCGTAATTGGTGGTCTGTCAGGGTACGTTGCATTAAATAATTGGCAAGCTTCTTGATGGGTTCGTAACTTATCGCCGAAACCAATCATCCTCAAAATATCAATTCTTTCGCGTTCACTAAGTTTTGCCATTTCGAATTAAACGATTTCACCAAAGAATGTTAAATCGGTACTGATTTTTAGTCTTCAATATTTCAGGTAATCTACTCCTTTCAAGTAAACATTTCTTTGGATCTTTTTTTTTTGAGGAATTTATCGGCAAACTCGAAGACAAAAAGTCGACCTTAATTTGCTACATACTATTTGGATTTTGTGTGGTTGAACTTGGTTCTAAATTTTGCAGTTTAATCAGGATCCTGACAATATCTGATGCATAATTTCGCAAATAATTACATAACACCAGTTGCAACTTAAGTTATCTGAAATGCTTTCTGCCGAATATTATTTTTTCTAAGGCATTTGATCCGTAAATAGCAAATTATTGCATTCAAGAACTTAAGGTGCATTTTTCTAAAAAAAAAAATTGTTATGTAAGACATCGAAATTGTCACACCGTTGTTTAGATGATTATCACTGTCATCAATTTCGAATGAAAAAAATATGCGTTGTCATTAAAAAAAAAATTATGTCATCGCTGCCGTAAGTGGATTATCGAAAAAAGAAATTTCCACATAACAAGGTGCCCTGGATCAAATAAAAATCGACGGGTCTCACCGTTTTTCGAAAAAAAAAATTATTTAACGAAAATATGAATTTTATGCAGAACTTTTTTACAACGCTGTATATGAAGCACCTATCTGCAACTTAAGAAAAGTAGATATGATAGATTGATCAGCTGTATGAAATTAATACATATAATAAAAAAGCACATTGTTTACAATTTCAATCGTCTACTCCAAGAAAGCGGACAAGTGGCTTTGAGGCTCCCACTCTACTATCCTGATTTAAATCCATTGAAATTATATGGGCTCAAATTAAAAACAACGTAGTTTTATTGTTTTATTTAAAATAGAAGCTGTAAAAACTCTGACAGAAGAAGAATTGTGATCAGTTACTGTCGAAGATGGGATGAAATGTTGCCAATATGTTAAAGTTGAAGACTGTCCAGTCCGCAGAGGCCGAAAAATTACTGTTGGTGACATTTTCTTGATAACTCGGAAATAACTACACAGGAATACTTTAATTGATGAGTACATTAACAGGCTAATTTGCTGACAATATATTTTATCAGGAAAAAAGTTATTAACAATTTAATTTTTTTTTAGTAGTTTTCTTTAAATAACTCAGCGGGATGACTTTGTACGAAAACATGCTTAGGACATGATTTTGTTCGTAATAAAAATAGCTACAAAATGGCGGTGGTCCGATTACGAAATTTGCAATAACAAAGCCGTGAGATTGAAAAAAAAACGGTGACGTATAAAACTAGGGTGACGTGTGAAACCTTACCAAATCTTCAAAAATGAAGATAATTGAATTTTGCAAATTGCTTTTGGTTTCTGCATATTTACACTATGTGTATACCAAATTTCAAGTGTCAGCAAAACCTCAAACAAATTTGGCAAACTTTCGAGTTTCAGATGCCGATGAATGTATAACACCTTATAGAACAAAAAGTTTTGCTTTCCTGATTTTCCGCATTAGCGTCATTATTGTATATATATTGAACTATAGCTTTCGAAAGTTTTTTACAGCAACTTTAAAAAATGGACGTTTTATACCGTTTTTCAATCTCACGGCTTTGTTATTGCAAATTTCGAAATCGGACCACCGCCATTTTGTAGTTATTTTTATTACGAACAAAATCATGTCCTAAGTATTTTTTCGTACAAAGTCATCTCACTGAGTTATTTAAAGAAAACTACTAAAAAAAAATTTTTTTTCACGATTAAATTGTTAATAACTTTTTCCTGATAAAATCCTTTGTCAGCAAATTAGCCTGTTATTATACTCATCATTTAAAGTACTTAGGCCTGTGTAGTTATTTCCGGGTTATCAAGGTTTGACACAGGTCGAACCTCTACCAATTGGACTATACGTGTAAAACGAGATTTGAGTTGATGTGGTGTGGAAGACTTGATTATAACATGTTCTGATAGTGAAAACTCTAGTGATGAAGATTTCTAAAATTTATCAGATTAGAGGCTGTAGTAGATTACTCAAATACATCTGTCATTGTTTATTCCATTTTTTTAGTGCGAGGGTGTCTATAATTGTATTATCTTCTATTTTAATTATGATCTATACTCGACTGTACTGTAAAAGAAATAAAAACACCTTTTAATCCAAGACTCCATAATTTTCTCGCTGCGTTCCATAAACATTAACTTTTTACATTATATACACAAATAGCTATTAAGTTACGCAAATGTATAGAAGCTGGGTGTGAATAATTGGCGAAAACTCTTCTACCTTTCTGCAACGTTTAAAGGGTTATGTTCAAATAATGAGCGAAATGTATCAAATAAAAGTACTGTAAATCCCTGAAACTTTCACGCCTCCTCAGTAAATTATAACTCTTTATTTGACATTGAAGTTAATAATTTCTGGAATAAATGGGCTGTTCCCTGGGAACCAGTGACGGACTGGAATAGTTTGGCATACCGAGCAAATACTTTGCCTGAAAATTAAGATTAAGGATATGAACATATATGAAAAATTTCATTTGTTTAAAATGTTATAGTATACAAAATGAGTAACAAGTCGTGCATAAAACATAATTTTTCTTTTTGCTTAGGACTCTCTTTAAAAGTGGTAAAGCCAACTAGCAAATATGATTTGCTTTAATTTAATATCAGTCTAATACCAAGTGTCTTCATATTATTTTGTCTAAAGTGCAATCACAGAAAACATATTTGATTCCAGAAATATCTATACGAACGAGCTCTTACTTAGAAAGTAATTCTGCTGAAGAATTAATTATCCTGGCTGCAGACTAGACATGGCGGGTGTACTTCAATGCTAGACAAAGAAGCTAGATCTATGAATGATCACGATCCTTGAAAGAAAGATTAAATTTATGTGTTCAGCAGGATGGTCATTTATTTGAAAATTTAATTAGATGATCCCTTGGAAGATTTTGTCTAATAATTATTATATTTGTTAGTTCGGTGTAATTGCTTAATATTAAGTAATATACTCTTTTAGTGTTAATTGTTGTTTATTGTAATAATTATGAGTTATTCTAATATAACAATTTATGAGTATTTGTTACTTATTTTCATTATTTTATTTGAAGGTTGAAATTTTTCTTTTTATAATTAAATTATTAAATAGTTTAATGTGAAGATAAATAAAGAAAACAGTATTTATTATATTTGACGTAATATGATTATGATTTATTACTATCTATTTTGCCAGGCCTATGGACCAAATTAGAAAATCACGAAAAATGCTCCACTACACTGTGAAGCGAATATCTCCAGAAGTATTGAGAGTTGTTAGTTTTTAAAAGATCTAAAGGAATATTGAAAAATATGCAGGGTGTTCCATTTAAAAAAATTAAGATTTTTTAGTTTAAACTTCTTCAAATCTGTCATTATTTTACGAATACCCTGTAGGCGCTAATCACAATTTGAATTCATGACGTTCTCAAGCCACCTTTACAGTAACACGGTACCAAAAATCTTGTTTTAATTCTTAAAAATAAGGAGGATAGCTACTGTTAAATACAGGTACAAAAATGCAATATTTTTTATTTAGTTCCAATTATTTCAGAAACTATTAAATTTAGATATAGGAAACTTTATATCAAAATGTTTCAAATTAAACGTATAATCTAAAAATGTTATAAAATACAGGGTGTTCCGCTTAAAAAAATATAAGTTTGGTCTGTCACAAATTTTTGGAGCACCCTGTATATTTTAAAATATTTTTAAAATGTGCCCTGTCAGCGTACTTATCACCCTGTAGAAATAGTTTTTTGATAAACTTTAGCAATTCTGAGTAAATCTACATTAACCAATCGTTCTACTTGTAGTTCTACTAAGTATTTTCTTAACCAATACTAAACTTTTCTTGAATGATATCCTGTTGCGAGGCTACTTCGCTTACATGAAATTATCTTTAATGCGCATGACCAGTAACATTGATATAATCTTAATTTATTAATTACTATAAAAGTCAATATTGTTCTATAAATTTAAATGTATAAATTCTATAATTCTTTTAGTTTGTCAGTTGAGGTTTGAGACTTCTTAAATATTTCTAATATTGACAGATTATTACAAATCCTGTTTGACTATGCTCGACAGGGAACGGTCTATCCAAATATGTGAGAATATATAGGGTGTTCCATTTAAATTAACAAAGTTAACATCCGCTGCCATTTTGTTTGGACTTCATATGTTTTTGTACTGTCATTTTTGAAAACTTCATAAAAAGTCGTGCAACTTTTGTATTTCACATTTTTTTATAACTCTAAAAACAAAGAAGTTAATGGGGGGGTCAAAATATAGTAAATCACCCTGTACAGAGTGTCTCAAACTCGATAGTATGGGCCTACTGTGAGGATACAAAAAATTTAAATAAAATTTGGTGGTGTTAAATGGGATGAGGTAAGCTCCATTTTCAAGTATTATCTTTGGGATTTGACAGAAACGACTAATGACGTCATCAATTATATTTTTTCCTGTTAATAATCTCTCTTTTTTCTAATAAACTTTTATTAGAGACATTCTGTATTACTTCCCGTTTAAAAGTTATAAATAATATCGTCCTAAAGAGTCTCAAAAGAAATACCACCTAAAAATCACAATAACGTAGGAAGGATCAAGCAGTTGTTGGAAAATTGAATGTTCGTTGTTGAAAGTGCAAGAGCAAGCAAGAGCTAATAAGACAATACATGAATTCAGATGACTGAGAATAGTATAATTTAGCAAACTTATTTTACTAAATTTTGTATTGAGCTTTTTATATTTGACTTCACTTCACTGACTTTATTTGATTCATGTAATAGTTTTATTTTATATTTATCACTGATACCTTCATTTGACGCCCATCTACCAACCTATTTGATCCACTGGATGTTTACCGCGTGGGTGAGCCAGTCCGATACTGTTTGAAACGCCGAACTTTCAGCTTCAGCTAACATGACTAAAAATTAAACAAAATTCATAATTGCTCAGCTCTTTTATTGTAATCAAACTTTTGCTTTATGTATAAAATAAGACGTTTAATAAGGAACTGTAAACATAATTGGGCTTCCTTTTTCCTTAGCGGTATTTAGATTGCTTAATTATGTAAATCTTTAAGCGGAAAATCTGGCAAATCAATCAAACGAATTTCGCGAACAAAGTGGTGATTCAAAGTTCCTAAAGTCTACATCATACTGACTGATTACTATCCAAAATTTAATTCAAGTTGGTATTTGTTTTGAAAAACACAAAATCCTTTAACTTTTAAAGCAGTCAAAAATAGTGCTCGGTGCTGCGAACAGTGGCAAATTGAAATTATTTATTTTTTCAAATATATAAAATTATCTTGGATATTACTGACCTTAGAATTTCAAAAGTATAAATCAATTTTTCTGCATAAGGAATAATAATATCTCTACCCCTCATTCTAACCACGAGAAATAGCCCAGAAGTCGGTGACTTGTGCGAGAGAGGAGGTGGCATATTATTATTATTCAGCAGGCCGCATTTGCGTCCAGGAACGACTTATGTTGGTAGGCCCTAACTACCATTCAGTGCAGGAATGAGGGAACCTGGAAAACCTCATTAATTACGGGGGTGGTCAAATTCCAACCGGTGTCAATCTCTCACATTGACCCAAGCCAACATTCTTCCACGCTACCATACCTGCACAGAGGGTGCCAATCCTCCGTACAAGCATAGCTAATCTACGGTCTACCGACCGCGGGAATCGAACCCGAGCAGAATTAGCACACATCGATTTAAGTACTGACGCCTTAAACCGTGCGGCTATCGATCATAGGAAGGTGAGTTTATTCAGATTTAGTTGCAGCTTATACATATTTTGCAGCTTTCTTATATCTAGTTATAACAGTTGGTAATTTAAATTTTTCTCATAATAAATAATATAGGCTCCAACAGTATCCTATATAGATAAGGAGAAAAATAATTTCCAGTTCTACAAGTTATAATAAATTAATATATTGAATCAAGAATACAATTATTATTTGCAGAGAAATGTATGTAGGTAGTGATACTATAAATTATTCCTAAACTGGTGACACTTACAATGTCTGCAAATAAATAACACATATGTGGAGTACCTACGAATTTTGTGCAGGCAGTAAACCAGCAGTTTTTAAATTTTTATTAGTCTTAAAAATTAACCAAATAGTATTTTCTACAAAACTAAAAATAAATAATTGCTGCACAAAAATGCATTTATTTCACACAATTTATTATCCATTAGGTATTTCTACCTCAATGAAAATAAAACTTTTTCAATAAATAACCTCTTACTCCAAAACGATGAGTCAAAAGGTTGATTTTATATATTTTATTATGCCTAGCCAAAAGTAAGTCACACTAAGAAAGTAGAAAATTCATCTCGATAACACAATAAGCAGGCAGAGTTAACGATTAGAAAACATTTCTATTTTCGTTCCCAAAACTCAAATTGACAAATGTGACGTACGTTTTGGTTTGTTTATTTAGCTAAACAATATTCTGTTTTTAAATATCTCGTCGTTAGGAATATTCAACCAACAATTATCAAATGATTTGAAACTCTCTACCGTTTAGCAAAATAATGACTAATTTAGTTTTCTTTTTACCAAATGCATGCCAGAATTTCGATTTTTTAAAATTTTTCCTTTCTAGCCTTGATGTTTTCCATTTCTAATATTTATAGGTCCCGAGTTTCGCCATCGTAATATTTATTACATTTTGAACTGTAAATACAGTCATAGTTTTGTATCTCATATATTTTTATTTAGTTTTTGATTACTTTTTCGTAACGTATTACTGGTTTAAAAAACTGCCCCAGTACTAGACTTACTACCCAACACTAATTTTTCATATATTTAATTTTTTACTGCATTTATTGTTATTCTGGGAATTATTTTTATTTTCAACATTTGCAAAAGATCTGCCAACAACGAGGTAAGATGCAACAGAATAAATATTAGATATGTATATGATACTATATCTCTACGGACAGTAGATTTTAAGTCAATTTGAGTTTTGAGACGAAAACAGAATGTTTTCGAAATGTTTACTGTGTCATGTGTTTAGTTCTTGTTGTGTAATCGAGTAGAATTATCATCTTTCTCAGGATGATATACTTCTAGTTTTACAAAAGCGAATTATGAAAACAACCCCTCGGCGGAGCATTATTTTCTGCTCAGTGTTGCAGAAAATTCCAAAAAATAAATAATTAAAGGAAGTGATTATTGTCCATTTGCATTATTGTATAGAGCAAAAATTTATGTGAAATTTTAAATAGTGGCTGAAACTTTTTAGTCAAATTTACAAATTTGAATACCTTTTTAATTTGGTAAAAATAACAACACAATACTGTCTAGTTTAAATGCGATAATTTTTAAATTCATTTTACCGAACTTTTATGAGAAAATTAATGACGTTAAATCTATAAATTGCATCGTTATATTCTACGTACTTTGTTTCTGTTAAACAAAATACTACAAAATCTGCCACAGAACGTTATGCAAATTTTGCTCAAAGGAGTTTGTTGAGTATACCTAAGTACAACTTCTTCGCTTAAGTAAACACTAACTCGAATAATAGTGTTTATTTAATTCAACACTATAGAATGCTCATAAATTCATAAATATGCCAAATGTTCTACTTTATTACTCTATCTAGGTATAACTAATGTGTGGTAGCTCTTTCTGTTAACAGTTTTACTTTATTTTAAAGGTTTTGTGGTAAATCATATTAATATATAAAATTTTCCTAAAAATGTTCATTCAATTACCCTTTGGTATTATAAATAAGTAGGTGTCGTGAGAAATAACTTCATAGACGAATAGTCATTAATAATAATTATCTGAAATAAAAATGAATCTGTTAATTTAGTTATATATGTCATAAACTATTTCAGAAACCCGCTTGAAAAGTGGCTGAATTTCGTGTTGGTTTTTGTCCTTATTAACGTTACAGTTATTGAAAATAAAAATGTATTATAATTTATTCAAAAATTTGTAACATTATTTAATATTTTCCTATCTCAGGTGTTTGCTTTTCTTTTCAGGATTGATGCAGGTTACCTATTTAAATCAACAAAAAGTCGGAAAGCAGAAAATATGGATACAAAGTTTTTATTATATTTTGATAACATAACTTGTACGTAGAGTAAATACGTTTGTTTTATGGATAAATGTTATATTTGTTTAATGTTTTTAATTAGTCAAACAAAGTGGAATGCTTATATCGCAGTGGAATTTGTAAACAATAGTGGAAACAATGCCAGATATTGAAGTGTAATTAGTCATAGGGGAGTGTAATTAGCACTGATTCCACATACTTGCCAACATTTTTCGGGATATATACTTATTTGCGATATTTTTCGAAAACTTAAACACCTACAGATATAACTTGCAAATAAAGTAACTTTAGACTGAGGCATGATTAGCCCAATTATTATATTTTGGCCTAAAGATATACGGTAACATTTGTGAGCCTTCATAAATGTTTACAAGCCCGTTGAGTATAGCCAACCAACAACTCATGGTTGATAAGATTAAATGAAAATTCCAAAACCTCAGTGGAGTGGTTGAAGGGGTTACTGTAATGAATTAATTTGCTTTTAAAATTGAATGACATGCACTATTAATATTAAACTTAATAAAAAATAAAATAAAATAAAACGCTTTTAACTTTATTAAATGAAAAAAACTATTAAACTTGACTTGTTAATGAACAAATTGCAAATTTTTACTATGAAAGAAAAAAAAACACGATGTGAACCAATAACAATTTATTTTTATTTTTATTTAAGTACAGAGTAACACAAACATAGACAGTTTACTTTTATTATAGATAAAATTGTATCACGAAAAAGTTACATTAGGTAATTTACAAATTCTTTGCTGCAATATAAAATAAATTCAAATTCATAAATTAGTAAGCTGTATTTTCATATTTGCGATAAAAACATTACATATTATGTTGAAAATTGTTATTTCAACGATTTTAATCATAAACACTCACGATAACTGATTGTAACAATCAAGGAAGTACGATTACGTTTCTTCGATGTAAATACAAACAGAAAAAACTCCGTATTAGTTTGCAACACAAATCTGTGGATTGACCTAGGCGGGCAGCTTGAGGAGTTTTAAGCTCGTGTAGCTATTTTTTCTGAGAAAATATAACTCAAATATGGAATTTTTATGTTTATGCTTTATTGTAGATTTTTTTAGAATATGTAATAAAATGTTTGACAATAGATATTGGTTATAGACATCTGCATATGGAATAGTAAAAATTTCGATCATGCTGCAAGCACTGGCCAGGTACCCATTCCTGGTTATATACCTGCCGATCCCATGGTAGACGTTCAATCGCACCCACGGCTTCCTCCGCTTGCATCTTTCCTGTGGGTTCTGCTTTAGAACGGTTCCCTGGACCCTGCTCTCATAATACATCATCCTTCTGGATGGCCACTATTTCTTTGATTTTTGTTGACTCTTAGGTCCGAATTTCGTGAAATTCGGAGAATTTTTTGTTTCCGAAAACCCAAAACGGCTTCGCGGGATGTGAACTCTTGCGTCGTTTTGGGCTGCATAGAACGGTGAAAACGGTACTGATCCTCGTCAACGTCGACTATCATGGATAGGGCGTTTTATGGCTGCTTGGAGCGGGTTTGAGCACCACGACAGGTTTTGGAAAGATAGGTGAAATATCCGCGCTCTAAATTGCCACGCTGGCGCTGGGGCTCCTGGTCCTTTGAAACATCGTCCTTGACCCTGGCTACGGTCGATGGTGTGTTTGGCGGGTTTTCTCGGCTTTTTGGTCCTGAATGGAAAGTGTGGTATTTTTGGGCATCAAATATTTGTACCGTTCTGTGTTATCTTTTTAATTTAGGGTTGATTTTATAAATTTAATTTCGCCAACTGAAGAAGTAGATTATTCTTCTCTATTACACAATAAACACTATACTACATATGACAGTTAACATTTCGGAAAACTTATCTGCTTTTGTTCATAAAATTTTAGTAAAAATAACTAAAAGTCAAATGTGACAGTTTTTTTATTTTGATTATCTACCTTCCATAGAGATATTGTATAATATTTATTCTGTTATTAATTACTTAGTCGAGAACATTTAAGTAGCAAATATAATAAAATATAGATTGATCTGAAACACATTCATTACCGTTTAGCAACAATCTCCTGTGGTCGTGCTTGTTGAGTAGTCAAGAAAAGGAAAGTAGTTCCTACTTTCACAGTGTGAAACATTTCCAGTTAGGCAAAATTAAATTATTTATTTTAGATATAACCGATGAAATATAAAAATCTGTTTAATTGTTTATTCCTTTCTGTTTTTAAAAATTTTTTAATTTTTGTTTTAATTTTTGTTTTAATTTTGTTTTATTGATAACATTTCTTCTACTTTTCTCCGTTTCTTTCTGTCCGCATACAAATAAATATACATATTACAAATAAATAAATAAATAAATAAATAAATAAATAAATAAATAAATAAATAAATAAATAAATAAATAATCTTGTTTTGTGATTAATTTTACCACTACTTTCCTAAAATTTGAAGTTAGAATATATCTAAATTAAAAAAAGTTTTCTGGTTTCTATAATTATTGAAGCAAAATTTATAATTATTGATATGGGCATATAATACCTACTTTTTAAAATAATTTTCGTTTTTCTTGAAGTTTGGTTATGTTAATTTATGTGAAATTATTATTAAGGAATCAGTTTACTTTACACCATCAAGTTATCTTAAGTATATGAAGGAGCATTATGGAACGAAGTTGCAGCTGTTTACCCTGGTATTCATGTATGAAAGTGCTTGCTCCGCATAAATGCCATGGTCTGTTAGTTTTAAAATAGTGGGGGATGCCAGCTAGTTGTTGAAACTTCGTAGAGATGAGTTTCTGCTCCATAGATGCAAAGGATTTTGTTCGGAACATCCATTATTACACATATTTGGTGAACGAGATTAATGTGTAATATAATCAAACTCGACGAAACTTAAGCAGCTTGTCTGCAGGTATTGTTTACGGGTCTCCAGTGAACAAAAAGACTTGGGAATTTATACCCCGTGGAATGTGTGAAGACTATGTTTCCGCTGAATTTCGTCTGGTATTTCATTTTGACATGGCGTCAACAACAGAGGCAAGGTTGATAATTAAATTAATGAATTAATCATCTAAAATTCGTTCAATATTTCGTTTAAATAGTTTTAAAATATAAAAACATACTATATTCGCTTAGATCAAACGCAAAGGCACCTAAGCGGATTAGAAACTAATGCTTCATTGCGACTTTGTGATATATTGCGGTTCAGAATTTTTTTTCCAGCAGCTTTGGCTTAATGAAGTTAATAACTTTATTAAGAGTGGGAGAGACTTTGTTGAGATTTTCCATTAAAAGTTTGCTTTGTCAAATTCTTAATTCCTTTTAGCGCTTATATTCGATAGGTATATTATAAACACCTTTGAATTAATTAATTTATTTTTACTAGTTCAGAAGTTCTTTTGTAGAAATCAGGAGAGCTGTTTTGACAGCTGAAGCTATGAAAGTGGCTGATTCTGGTCTGATCCTTTCGTAAAAAATTTGCCACTTTGTTTCTTTTTACAGCAGTGCCATACCGCTTTTGTAACGATTCAAAATTTTAAGGGCTGCTTGGTTATTAAAAATTTCTAAGGTGACAAACTTTTCTTAGGCAACGCAATTAATTCTGGGTCAAATTTTAGTTAACCTGTCGAATTAACAGAAAAGTTCATGCAAATGAAGAATCTACGAAGCCATGGTTTTTGTGATATAGTTGTAAAAAAACAATTTCATTCAAACTTTTGTTTGTCCTATTTATTTTTTTTACACGAAGGGACATAATTCTGAAGGTCAATTTTTCCTTCTAAAATTTTTCAAGCTGGTTCTAATTTAACTCGTAAATGGAAAAGAATCAAGGCACGTACGATTTGATAATAAGAGAGTACTACTTTATAGCTAATGAGTTCCTGCGAACTTTTGTTCTAAATAACGTAATTTTCGAAAAATAAATATTGGAACATAGGAATTTCACATCCACATAAATAGTTCGAGAGGTGTTTGATGCAAATTAATAAAATTTGGAAGAGAATTATAGGTTACTACATAAGTTTATATACAATTAAACCAGTGACATACTTATACTGAAAGATGTAATTGAAAAATCGCAGAATTTCGACACTACGTAACTTTAATATTTGAGAATTAAGAGATTGTCTTGTAAAGTGACGAAAATCAAAACAATTATAGTCTCTTATATAATATTATGCTAATATACTGTATATAGAGTCAAATATAGTTTATACAAGATGTTCTTCAAGCTCTATCTGACAGATGGTAGATGGGCTAATTTCAAATATTTTTTCTTATTTGAACATAAGTCCTATTCGTTTTTGTTTAGAAGTTACAAGCTTTTAAAAAATATAATTTTATATTTCATACAAAGTAGCCTTATAAATAAAAATGATGGTTGTTATAACAATAATTATTATTTGTGTTTAAAGTTTAAACATTAACCTTTATTAACCAAATTAATCTTAAGACTATAAAAATTGTTCAAAATGTCCACCCTCGTCTTGAATACAAACCTAACATCGGCGAACTAGATTCTATAAGATTCTGTCACGTGACGGATGAGATTTAGATCATTTCTTATCTGGTTATCTGCATCCCGAATTCTTCCAAGTAACTGTTGGCTGGTAGTGATTTCAACACGGTAGACAAGCTGCTTCATAAATAAAAGTCCAAAGGATTTAGATCTGGAGACTGCGGTTGCCACGCTATTGGACCTTGTTGCCCTATCCACTTATTCGGGAAATTATCATTGCACCAAGCAGTTACTTGTCTCCTTCTATGTGGCGATGCACCATCTTGCCGATACCACATATTGAAATTGAAATGAAATAAAAAATGGTTGTTTTCCAAGAAAGTTCTATACAGATCTGCATTTAGGCAATAAATTATTGTTGAAACTGCTACCCCAAACATTGACACTGATACTTTGATGAAATCGTCTTGATCTAATATTGCATGCGGATTTTGTAACTCCCAGATATGTTCATTATTACTATTATTTATGCCGTCCCTAGTAAAACGCGCTTGATCAGACCACATGACAAGCGAAATGAATCTATCATTTTGTGCACGTTGTTGAAGTAATCAGCGACAAAATTCTAATCGCCGAGGATCATTTCCAACATGTAACGCTTGTAAATTTGGATAAAATGGATGTAACATTTCTCTGTTCAATACACGCCATACAAAGTTGGGTCATAAATGAAGATTAGGTACTTGCTATACGCCGAACATTAATTGATGAGTTGTATATCTTCTTCATTTTGTACATTCACTTCAGTAGGACGAATGGCCATTTTTGGAGCGGGGTTACTTTCTTCTCGAAGTCTACGAAACGATGCACTAAAGGCTGTGGACAGGTTGATGTCTGTTTGGGTATCTTCGTCGGAATTCTCGAGCTGCTTGCCTGGCGTTCCCATTATACAAATACCCAATATACAAAGACAACATCTGCATACTCTTCAGTTGTAAATAAGTGTCAAAATTAAGTGTCAAATGAATAAACAAAATGATACAAATAATAATTATTATTATATCAGGCTACTTTGACTGAAATATGAAATTATAATTTAAAAAAAAAACGAATTGGACCTATGACCAATTGTCCATATAAGAAAAACTGTTTACAATTAACCCAACTACCATCTGCCAAAGTTTGTCATAGAGCTTGTAGAATGTTAGGAGGTTCTTATAGGATCCGTTGAATTAGTTAGATCTAGTAAATAATTTAACAAAAATATTTATTGCAGGATTTGTACCAACTTTTTGTTTTTAATTTGCAAATTAATTATACAGACCAGAAAAAAAAATAATTTTGTAAAGAAATAGTAAATCGTTCTTATTTCGAAAACGGTTATGTTTATCGATTTTTAACAGGTATATCTTTTTTATTTAGAATTGAACTAGCTTAATAATTTCTTATTGGAAATTCAGATTGTTGAAGGACAAAAAAGTTTGACATACTTATGTTTACTCCGACGGAACACTACAACTAGCGCATCCTAGACGTGATTGCAAAATAGTTACCATTTCCGTAATTACCACCTCAGAAAACATAGGTGTACAAACTTTCAAGACAATCCGTTCAAAGATGCTCAATATATTTAAAAAAATCGAAAATATTTTTTCCACTTGTAGATCGAAAAGGAGCAACATTCGGATAAGGCATATTTGGCTTAATCGCTCTATTTTGAGGTTAGCAACATGCCCTTAAGCTCTGTCCCATTATTAATGAATCACCCTGTATAGTTTTCTAAAGGAAATACTTTTAATTTGTATAATAATCAAAACATCTTGGATTAATTCCAGCTTATAAAGAAAATTCGCTTAAACATAGTATTATGCCTTGACGTTACATAAGAATATTAAGTTTGTTATGTATATAATGCCTCGACAAAGAAAAATATATAGAGAGGCTTATTAAAATCAGTAAAAAGGAAAGGAAATTTAAAATAATAATAATAATGGGTTCTCTTATTTGGTATGATGACCGAAGAAACTAGAATAACGGGAAACTAGTTGGACCATATCACTGTCTGTCTTGCTTGCTGGGGTGGATAAAATGAGGACTATTCATCAGAATCATCTCTCGTCTTTGGATGGAGTTCTAAGCTGGAGACTAGTAAGAAATGAAAAAAAAGAACGTGTCCCGAAAAGGAGAACTGGTTATGCCTGGGTAGCTTAACTTATTACCTCAACCCGCGCTGTAAATAAAGTTGAGTCCTAATAAACATAAAGTGACCAAATGATAACACTTTTAAGTTTTAATTTTTCCTACAACTAGCTAGCAACAATTGCTATAATAATTATTTTTAAAACAGCATTAGAAATTGCTACAACGTTCCTGATATAACTTAAAGAAGAAAATTTTACTTGTCATAGTGCGCAATAAGTATTCAATAGGTAATATCACAACTATGTTCCTCTAGATTTTCCACATCAAAGACAGAACAGAATTTCATTTGAGACGCTTTCGCTTTCACACCTTCTGAATAAGAAAAGATATCGAAATATTCAAATATCACTGTTTTATATGTGAAGGGGCGGTTAAACAGTATAAACATTGAAACGCATAGCAATCCCTATTGGATTTTGTTTTTTGCGTTCTCAAACACCAAACGAAAGGTATTATCTGCACTTATTTTTTGTGGTGAAATTTATTTAAATAGGCACATTTTGTTGAATATTAAGGCAGTTCTGAAGTAATATAGATAATTTCAACCCAGACTTCACTGAACGTCTAGTTATTTTATTCATTTTAAGTCCAGTAAGGGGAAATACTAGACCAAAAAAAAGGTTCACTTGTGATATTGTGTACATTACGAGAACACTGTTGGACCAAAAATGAATGCTTTTTTCGGACAGATGTGTTATTAATATACATGTGTCTTATTATAAGAGTAATATTTGAAAATATCACTTTTATTATGTTATTAGAGCAGGTAGATCAAATAAAAATATTAAAGTAAATGATAGTAAAAAAATATTAATATACAGGGTGATTCAGAACTTATCCAAAAAAAAATCTGGATGTACAGGGGACCTTTACAAATACAATTTTGTAAAGAAAAAATCAAAAAGGGCAGTTCGAAAATGATTTAAAAATACACTTCTGCACGACACTGGGAACTGGTCCACTGAAAAACCTGACCTCGCACAATGCAACCGGCATGGCGGTGTGATAAAAACGGACAAAAACTTTCGCTAGGAAAGAAATATGTAAATAGAATTTTGTCGAACCTATTTTATATCGCAAATTCAACTGCTTTTGCCTTTATTAATTAATAAAATTAATTTGTGTTTTTAAGTAATAAAATCATTTGACATACCCGATGTTACAACAATTGTTCTAAATTTTATCCACCAATGTGTAAACACATTTGGGTCCGTTGTACTCAGTTTCTACGAACTAACACAAATGTCTTGTTTCACCATAACACAAATGCTTCACCATAAATTAAAACGATATCCATCAACTCCGAGTACACGCAAACCATTTTTGACACTAACTACTAAAACTCTGTTGTAAACACCACAGATAGCAAGTAAATATCGCAACGACGATTGCAACATCCGAATTCAGTATTCGGAGTCGCTGAGGCCACGTGGCGAATGACGCTAGAGACTATAGTTGTCCAGCTATGTAGTGATTGAATGTACTATAACTTCAATATTTTTTTCTCGGAAACTATAAGGGTTTTACAAAAATTTTTTTTACGATATTGATTCCATTTCTCATGCTGCATCTATTCCCAAACTTTTTTGGATAAGTTGTGAATCACCCTGTATTTTACATTATAATTATATCTTCTTATATTATAAAATCATTTTTATTGTTCATTATTTTGAAATATTTACAGTGCGCTTAAATGCCGAAAGTTTCTACGTAGTATAAGGTACAAGATTTTGTAGTTTATTATTTTTGTGGTTTAATAATTTCCACTGAGCAAGTTGAAAGCAGAAGTTAGTCAAGTTTTGTGCGTACCAACCTCCCTTTAAATATTTTGCGTGTTCCTTAAATGGTGATACTTTAGGAAAGTTTAAGACACAAAATTCCTACAACATGTTATACATACATAGCTTCTTCGTAGGGGTTACCACATTTTCAGAAGGTTTAGTATTTCCTTAATATTTTTACTTGAAACAAGCATGCACATAAAACTAATAGGAATTTAATAGCGATAGATAGTAAAATAAATTTAAAATTAACGTTTCAGCTGTAAGTAACTGAATGTAAATTTTGGGCATTTACACTTTTCTCACCCTTTGTTTTTCTGGAAAGCTGTTTTCAATAAAAAACACAGTGAATATATGGGGCATTCCATGTGAAATCAATCAGGTTGTAACCGGACCATTTTTAATTTTCCTTATTTTTTTATATTATTTAGAGTAGCTTTCACCATTCTTTTAAAATTTTTATTTCACCAAATTAAGAAGTTATGAGCATTTGAATATTTTGGGTAAAAAATTTTCAAATACCAGTAACTTGGCAAAAACTAAAGATATCAATTTTTAATTTTGTTCGTTTGAGATGTAGTTTTATAAAAAAAAATAAAAAAAAATACATTTTTAAAACAAAAAGTGCTTTTTGATGAATAGTGGCTTATAGTGTATTTATGGACAGACGACCAGCGCTGACAAATCGAGAAATGAAACTATAATTTCTCGATTTGTCAGTTTCCAACTTAGACATTTCCTTTCGTGTCATATGCGTGCAAGAGAGAAGAACGTATTATTATTTTCATATTTTAGTTAATTATTAGAATAGTCGTAAACGAGCGAATTTAACAGATCAAGAACATTGTATGATAATGTTTATCAGGAAATTCGAGCGCACAGCAGAGATTTTTTGATGAGTAATGCCGTGGAAGTGTGCAGTTCTTTAATAAGTGTCTGTCAGAAGTGTATATACTGTGAAAAAGTGGTGGAAATATAAAAAAACGAAACACATGACAAGAAAAAACATAATTGAAAGTTTTACCTATGGAAATATATATACACGGTGGCCAAATGAAAACAAAACCGAGCCATTTTCAGGAACTGCATCAAGGTTGTAGAAAAACGCTCAGACCCGTCGATTTTAGATTAAAGGGGGGCATTCTTTGCTGGTATTTTTGACTCCGCCACATTCACCCCCAAGCATCACCCCAAAATATTTAAATGGCATTGGGTGTTGAGTAATATTTCTTTTGAAAGCTCTTACAATTCTCTTTAAAACAGACTGTAAATTTTATAATTCCGCCCAATACTTTGAAAAAAATTTACATAAATTACATAATTTACATTTTAGTTGATTAAATGTTCAAACTGATGACTGTCCGCTTCCATACAAGAATAAAGATTTTGTTCGAAACGTTCGCCCACATTCCGAAGCATTTCCGGAGTGATTCGACGGCATTCGTCGACGATTCTTTGACGCAAATCTTCCAGAGACGCTGGTTGTGTTTTATAGATTTTACATTTTAGGTATCCCCACAAAAAGAAATCAAGGGGCGATAAATCCGGTGATCGTGGAGGCCACTCTTCTCCAAAGCCAGTTCCATAGAAAACGTTTGTCCAAATACTGACGGACAATCAACGTATAATGTGGAGGAGCACCGCCCTGTTGAAAAATTAAAAAAAACTGTATTCATTAGAAAAACAGATGTTAAAAAGGAACTGTGGATCGTGCCCTGCTCACTCACTCATTATTTCGCAAAATTGCAAACGGCGGTCATAATCATCCTCATGAAGTTCCTGGACTAATTGTATTTTGTATGGATGAAATTTATTCTTCTTCAAAATGGTTTGTATGCTAGTTCGATTGATCCCAGACACAGATGCCAGCTGACTCGTACTTAATGCAGCANTCTCTTCCATTTCCAAACAGAGTATAGGGTGAATCGGTGGCGTTCGGTAATTAAATAACGGTTAGTTCGAGTGAATTTTGTTCCAAATGTTTCAAATTGAATAATGGATTACACAGTAATAGTACATGACACTTGATTTTGAATAAGAATAAGTCAGCGTTACCCGAACAATGGTGTGGACAGAAGACTCCTCCATAGGTAGGGGTAATTTGAAGGAAGAATATCTTGTAGGGTTCTTGCTGTTTAGCTGTTCCACCTTTATGTTTGGAGCAAAACTTTTTAAATAGTTCAGCAATTCATCCAGATCAGTGGTAACGTCCAAGTTGGTTACATGATAGTCGAACATGCGAATCGATGTAGGGGATGCTGCTGCTTTAAATGGGCATTGCGATAAGTTTTTCTGATTATCTACGAGTATACTTCTGGTATTAGGTCTAGGTCTGGGTTTAACTTCCCTATTAATATCCCTTTCCATATTAATTAGCGAATCACAAACATTGCGAGCATTCGATACTGTAAAAGAACAGAATAACTGTAACTGTAAAAGAACAGAATAGATTTTTTATGTTACAGCAGTTCCCATAGCAGAACTTTATTGGTTTATTCTTTTCTTGGAATTCTATCTCAATAAATATTGTACGGACTGTACTATTAAAAATAAAATTCCCTGTTCATGAGCACCCTGTATAAATGTCGGTATTTTGTATCTTATTTTAAATTACTGGTCAAATTACCGAAGTAGGTACCTACCGAAGTACTCTATAAAACTATAAAAATTGTTTCGTGTTGGACAATGATGATTTGATAAATCTAAAACCACATTTTATGGAAAAATAAAAATCAATTATTTTGAAAACAAACTAGTGTAAAAATTACTGACTAAAAAATGCCTAATGGAAAATAGACACATTTTTAGTGACCAAAATTTGTTATTTAAATTACAGTGGGAAACTTGTTCCAACTTGTTATGTGCAATCGTTAAATTTCATCTAGTTTATTATACGAACTTTTAGAATGAGTTTTATCCACATAATATTCCCACATGTTTATCATTCTAGCGCATGAAATAGGAGCAAATAGGAGCAAATAGCACAACTTACGCTGCGGATATAATTTATAGACAGCATTAAACTCCGGATTTAGTTTTAATAGTTTTGTTATTGTACTTACCATCTGTATGTTATTTTTCTAGAGAAATTAGCTCTTTTGAAAAATAACTATGATATACAGGGTGTTGCATCACGAGAGGGACATGGCTTAATGGGAGATAGAGGACATCTAGGGTAACTAGGATCGCCTATAGAAATAGCTCCTTGGCNTGAAAAAAAAATATTTTTCGAATTTTTCTGTAAGTGATGAAGTTTCACCCGTAAGATAAATTATTTGGCACGTGTGAGCTTTGCCAAATATTTCAATTTTTTTTACTTTACCAATGGCGGAGAAAATAGGTGTCCCTTTTGCTTTGGTAAAAAAATGTTAGTAGTAGTGGCATTAAATTAAATAAAACAATATTTTTTGGATTCTCTGTTTAATTTGAAACAAAAAATTATCCTTGTAAGTTTTTCGTAACTATTATTCGTAAAATTTATTTACTTATTTATTATTGTCACTTAACTTAAATTAACCTTCTTTCAGCATCTCCTGGATGCAGATCTTATACGGGATTGAAAATGAAGTGATATGCACGTCGATGGTCTTTGTGTAATACTCTTAGAATCTTTGATTTAGATACTTGTAATTGATGGGATGCTCTTGCTTATGCTACTTAAACGTAGATTGTTATTAAATGTATCAATTATCTCATTCTCAATTCTCCTTTGTCTTCTATTTCTCCGTCCTAGGTTTTCATTTCTCTTGCCTACACCTAATTGTCTATATCTAATATGAGTATCAATAAAAACTTGATAAGTCGGAGTTCTCCTATTCGGAAAACGCCTTCGCTCTTGAACATATTGTCTGGTTTTCCATCGCAATATCCATAAATGTAAAGAATGTCGGCATATTCTTCATTGCTAAAATTATACGGCATTTTTTATTGTTATAAACTCCTATTTTCTCTTGAGTGGTTTATTTTAATTCGCATTAATAAATAAAATTACTAGCACATTATAATTTCTTCTGTCAAATGATTGTTTGTTGCGATGAAGTACGTATTGTTTGCCAAAGTCACTAGATTTTTAATAATTGGCATTCATACATTTACGGAATCTTGAAGAATATCAAAGACGTCTTACGATTTGAGAAACTCTCGACTTATCAGATTTTTATTGACTCTTGTATTAGAATTAGGTAAATTATGATTAGGCAAGCAAAACAATAACATAATAAATAAAACATTCACATGGTATTGTGTCCACGTGTATTGTATAGTAATAAGTAAATAAATTTTTCTTGAAAATGGTAATATATAGTTACGAAAAACTTAGTAGGATAATTTTTTGCACCAAATTAAACGGAGAATACAAAAATATTGAATATTTTTTTACTAAAGCAATAGGGACCTCTATTTTCTTCGCCACTGGTATAGTTAACAATTAAATTATGTATGCCATTCCTACTTCCATATGTTACACATATCATTAATTTTTGTTTATTAAACTCTGTTTTTCCTTCCTCTTGGAAAAAGGCTCTTGTAATCCCATTACCGAAAGTAAAAATTCCGACTAGTTTAAACAATATTAGACCCATTAGTCTTCTTCCAACGTTTTCAAAAATTTTAGAAAAAATAATGGAATCACAGCTACGTAAACACTTAGTTGAAAATAATATTATACCTGTACATCAATCTGGTTTTAAAAAGAATCACAGCTGCACTTCTACTCTTTTGAGTTTAACTAATGACATTTTCTCGGCTTTTGATGAGAGAAAACTATTACTTTTAGTATTGTTAGATTTCAGTAAGGCATTTGATACCTTGAATCATCAGCTTCTATTAGCAATTTTAAAGCATGTTGGACTTTCATGTGCCGCCGTGCAAATCTTCAGTAACTATCTCACAAATAGAGAACAAGCTGTACTTTACAAGAACAATACATCTCAATTTCTAAGTACTGACAAAGGCATTCCACAAGGTTCAATTTTAGGACCATTATTGTTTATCATTTATACATCCAATTTTCCGTCTGGTTTCATATCATGCATGCAGTATTACTATGCTGATGATACCCAAGCTTTTTTGTCTTTTTACCCTGATGAAAGTGAACAAGCAGTATCCGCAATTAATTATGACTTAAATAATTTTGCAGAACTTGCTCAAGGCCACTCTTTACAAATTAATAGCAGTAAATCTATGGCTATTATTTTCGGTAATAAAAAAGACAGAACAAATTTTGTGCAACAATTTGGCAACTCGATTTTAATAAATGATGTTAATATCAATTTCTATAAATCCGTCAAAAACCTTGGGTTAATAATTGATCAAAATTTGAGCTTTTCTCTTCACATCAATAAATGCTTGCAAAAGGGTTACATGGCTCTTAAAGCTATATATGCTAATCGTTTATTACTTAATCGTAACATGAAGGCTGTCCTTTGTGATTCATTAGTATTAAGCCACATGAACTATTGTGATGTGGTGTACAACACTTGCTTGTCTGCATTTGATACCAGTCGAATCCAAAAGCTTCAAAATTCTTGTCTACGACTAATCTTTGACATTCGTAAATATGGTCATATAAGTCATACTTTTAAATTAATTCGTTGGCTGAATATGAAAAATAGAAGGTATGTTCATTCAGCGTATTTTTTCCATAAAGTTTTGTTAACGAAAACCCCTCCGTATTTATATAATAAAATTCGCTATAGAACTGATGTTCATAACGTAAATATACGTCGCAAGGATACCATCACGCCACCCGTACATCGTACACAATTCTTTAAACGGTCCTTTCTATATAATATTACTAAAACTGTAAATAGTTTACCTAATTGTACCAAGTCTATGTCCCTGAATAGGTTTAAAAAATACATTTTTGATGTCACCGTGGTCGCTGTCCAATAGAGCCCTTATAATATACTTTTAACAAACTGTAAATTGTACTGTAAAAAAAAAATAGTTGTGTTTAAACTTATGTAATGTTTTGTTCAAAT
>NW_019416639.1:579885-599668 GCF_000390285.2 Anoplophora glabripennis | reverse complement strand
TTTTTTTGTTACACTTTGGTGGTTATTTAAATAAGCTATTGAATATACGAGACTACGGCTTCTAAAACTAAATTATGTGAAGGACACATGATAAAAATGGTTTTGCAACTAAAATTAGCGAAGGCTTAATTGAGGGTAGATGTTATAAATAAGCATGCATATTTGAAACCTCATTTTCTTTCAATAATATGTATTCCATATCCGGACTGCAAAATTTTTAATTTTTTTTTGTAACTCTAGAAAACATCGCCCCGTATGTATTTTTATGGTATTCCCATACGATTATCGAAAAGAACATAAAAAAGTAATCTCAGCGACATGTCTCTTTTTCTTGTTACGCTTTGATGATTATTTAAATACGCATGATAAAACACATGGCAAAAAATAAATTATAATCCGTAGATTTCGATTGCCATTCATGTAGATCTACCCAAACATTTACAGTAAATCTGTACTGTGAATTACATAAGCGTTTACAGATAGGTATTGCTGTGCCCATCTATAGTCGTTTCTTGAGTTATTTATTTACCTCATCTTTTGTAAACTGCAACTCATTAATAAATAAGGTTCTGTAAATAACAGGACGGTGGTTAGGTAATCAACGCGAAAAAGCCATGAGTGAATGTGATGTCCACCGGTTGGCTTTCTCGCGTTGGTTATCTAACCACCGTCCGGTCATTTACATAACCTTATTTACAGACGAAGTGCAATTTACAAAAGATGGAATAAATATGTAACTCAAAGAACGACCATGAATGGGCACAACAAAACCCACAAGCAAAACGCCAATGTCATTCACAACACAGATTATTAAACGTTTAGATCGGGCTTGTAAATGGGCATTTAATAGGGAATGGGAATTTAATTTTTTTGAAGAGAAATTAAGTGGTAATGTTTATTTAAACTTTCTTCAAACAATCCTACCCAATCTCTTAGAAAATGTCCATATTAGAGGTATGCTCTTTCAACACGATGGAGCTCCACCGCATTTTAGCAATCAGGTCAGAGAGCACTTGGATTATGAATATCCAAATAGATGAATTGGTCTTGGCGGTCCAAACAAATGATCAGCGAGGTCTCCGGATTGTAATCCTTGTGACTATTTTTTATGGGGTCACTTGAAAGCAGAAGTTTATAAGGTCGAAATCAACAATAGGGAACAATTGATCGATCGTATCATTACAGCTTGCGATGAAATACGAAGTAATAATCCAGTAATGATGCGTCGATCAATTGGAAATTTGAGTAAACGAGTAAGAAAATGTATCGAAGTTGACGGAGGCCACTTTGAAAATTTGCTATAAAATTAATTTGCCATTGTAAAGTACATTTAGACACCTATTATTTTCTTTGTGTTTTATTGTTATTTGTTTTCCGTGTTTTATTAAATAGTCTTTGTTTCTATTTGCTTTTTTATTTCTATTTTTTAGAAATCATATTTACTAAAAGAAATAAACTACTACCTATTTTTTATTATGTATCTTTTACTTACTCATGTCATGTGTTTCTTACTTACTCGTAATTTCATTTTAACCTTGTTACCGTACATTGAAAAGAAAATGTGGCTGAGATTACATTACTTTTTTATGTTCTTTTCGATAATCGTATGGGAATACTAAAAAAATACATACGGGGCGATGTTTTCTAGAGTTACAAAAAAAATTAAAAATTTTGCAGTCCGGACCTGGAATACATATTATTTAAAGAAAATGAGGTTTATGTATATTTATGTATTAAATATGCATGCTTATTTATAACATCTACCCTCAATTAAGCCTTCGCTAATTTTAGTTGCAAAACCATTTTTATCATGTGTCCTTCACATAATTTAGTTTTAGAAGCCGTAGTCTCGTATATTCAATAGCTTATTTAAATAACCACCAAATGTAACAAAAAAAAACAGGTCATTAAGATCACTTTTTATGCTCTTTCCGAATATCGTATCGGAATTTCAAAAAAATACATACAGAGTGTTGTTTTCTAGACTTGCAAAAAAAATTAACAATTTTTGCAGTCCGGACCTGGATTTTTTTGCTGTCATACTTGCATACATGAAGTATCGTGAGTACCTAAAATGAACCCATTATTCCATTCCCTACCAAAGTTATGACATAAAGCAGTTTTGACCAAAAATTATAAATCACCCTGTATCTCAATAAAGAATGGCCAAGGAGCTATTTCTATAGGCGATCCTAGTTACCCTAGATGTCCTCTATCTCCCATTAAGCCATGTCCCTCTCGTGATGCAACACCCTGTATGTACAAATTAAAAACTGAGCAACACTATTATACATATATTTCACTTTCGGGTGATCAGCTAATATTAGTTTTTAAGTTTCTGGTACATTTATCGAATATTTTTTACACTATATCCTATGCCATTCAATTAAAAATAAAAAGAAGTGTGAAATTTTGGTATTCCACTATTATTTTGAGAAAAATACGCAGGTATGTCACTAGCTTTTGAATTGGTTAGATTAATTTGAGAACAAAACACCGTTTTGTTAAAAATGACACAAGTAATAGTAATAGCAATTATTTATACGATTGCACCGAATATCCCCATCCAGAATGTAAAAAAATGAAAATCATAATTTGCTTTTAATCAGACGACGGTTCATTAACTTTTCGGGAAATTTATATTTATAATTTATCATGTAGGTAAGTGGAAGTGTATTTTTCGGGTGTGATTTGATTACATACTACAAATTTCCTTAGAGTTCCTTAGGTCCAAACGAATCTTCTATGTTTTTAATAAAGAAGGTAATATGTGTCCTCATTAAACTAATCACCTATTTTGTAAATTTACTAATTTTGTCAGGAGTTTAGTTTTAGTAAACAAGATGTGAGAAGTTGAAAATTATAGACCAGTAGCTATTTCATGTGGAGTAAAAATATTTTAATATTGTTACTTGCGTCGTTTGCTATGGTTTAAAGGGAGATATTGTTTGGGATATTTTATGATCTCAGTAGAGCATTCGATTGTGTAAATCATGAAAAATTATTATTTAAACTTGAGGCATATAGTGTGGCCTACACTTCATTCTCTGAAAACCACAATTTTTCTTATGCAAATAATTTAGATGTTAATATGTAACAATAGCTCAGATTATTAAGAAGTAGATATGGGAGTTCCACAAGGCTCTATGCTGGATCTCATACTGCTTCTTTTATACACAGGTGAGTTAATAATTTGGTTGTTGTGCTGATATTTTTCCAAAATGATATGACACATTACCTACTAATCGCCTTGGCCTATCAACTACCCAAAGGGCCTGAATATTTTGGACATAAAACGGATATTATTGTTCCTCGAGCAGCACTCTCCATGGGGGGTATCTCATCCCTACTTCAACACCAATTTTCCTAATACTAGTCCTTGAATTTTCTTCAATTATATTAAGAACCCTTAGTAATTTTGATAATTACACATTCACCAAGAGAATGAAGAGTATTTATCTTTGGATAACTATCCATATAATATCGTCGATCCAGCACTGCATTCCTATTTGCTCTTCCACAACAGAAATGCATATCACGATATTCAATTTTGAGAATTGATTTTGATTTTTTATTTAGAGATGATAAAGAGATAAAATTCATTAGGAATATCGTTGTATTAAAAATTTAATTGACAGTAAAAATGTTTAATTTAACATTTGAAGTATAGATAATAAAAATTTAGGTTCGACTTACTGCCAAGCAGTTAGATTTAGCGACTTGAATAAAGAATACCTTTTTTAAAGGGCTCTTTATTACCTTTCAAATGACCTATCAACATTGGTAATAATCACTAAGCTAAAAAAGTTATGGTACAAATTAATTAAATTAAAAACAATCTACCATTATTATGAATCACGCTCTTAAGTTGCATCATGCATTTTAGAAGCACCTAAATAATAAATTACCAACACATATTAGAAATATTTAATACCTTTTAAAAATATAATTAAAATGTTATCTCGTAGCTCATTTTTTTTTACTTTTACATTTTAATGTGATTGACCATTCCTATACATTGTAATAATTTGCCAGAAGGAAGATAAATTCATTTATTTATTTAAAAAACAAAACTTGACATTTTTAACTTTTGTTTATAGTTAATACTTAGACACTAGCTGGCACTGGGTAAGAAACATATTAGTAAATAGGAATTTCAACAACAATCAACATCAGATGCGTGTTCCATGATCCACACAAATATCAGCTGACGCTGTTATGATATCGTAGAAAATTAGAATACAGAAAAAAATAATTATGTAATTAGTTTGAACTAACCTAAAATTTTAAACAGTAATCTAACCTTCTAATAAATTGTCATTTACATCATCACGTCCCTACACTTATAAAGTACAATATACGTCACTAATATGAACTTTGACTTTTTAATAAAATAAATTAGCAATCTGCAAATTAATTTTCTTTTGTCGAATATTTTGTCGAGTTTCATTGTGCAAATCTCATCACCTATTAAATATAAAAAGGCACAACTAGTCCAATCAGTTGGCGCTCAAAAAGGGGGTTACCTGTGAAGTTTTAGGGGAGTTTTGAAAATTGGTATATTTTACTTTGCCACCTCTTTTTTTTCCGGAAGTAGCCGCCATTTTGGAAAAATAGCGCTCCACAACAGTTTTTCGACGATATTTTCTTTCCGACTGACTTTACGGTGAAAATAGTTATGTAATCAATTAAACTAGAGAACATTTCCTATAATTTATGTATCAACCTTTTTTCTGTGAAATGAATAGTTTCGGCGTACGAGCGCCGCAAAGTCTACTCCAATACGCGTATTGGTCAACAAACTCATTTCCACACCACCATGAGGTAGAGTTCCTGGCGCGTTTTTTTCTAGTGATATCCCCAGTAGGCCTAATCCACATGTGATGCACTGTTGACTAAATTTAGTGCATTCTCCTTCGCTTCGCTATCCCTGATGGACCAGGTTTTACGAGTTCTTCGTCTTCAGAACTGAGCAAAATCTCACCGATAGGAAGTTCTTTTAAGTTATCCGCGATAGGGTTCTCTTCTTCGATTTCATCACCTTCTTCCTCTATTTAGTCGAAGGTTTGCTGAAGAACTGTCTCCATATCTTCCTCTTCATCACTGTCTTGCAATTCGCGCAGATAACTGAGCACTTTAGTCCAGCCTTTCTGCATCCACAGGCTCCCTGATATCCTTTTTTACATTTGCAAGAAATTAGTTTCAGCAAGTTTGCTGGAGCTGGGGACTCGAGTGTGGTGACAGGAATTAGCCCATTCTTGATTTTTTCCATCCCCACAGCTATGCATTTTTTCCAACTCCATACCACTGCTCAACCTGATGATAGGATCGGAACGAATATTGTCGTGCTGCTGCTTCTGTCGGTGGCAGCGATGCTATATTAAATTTATTTAAAGAATTTATTAAAGAACCACCGAGATGTAAACGAGTTCGTCCGTGTATTTAAAAACCCAAGTGCTGACCCGGAAAGCATTGCTGAAGCTGGAGAACGCTTCCTCCTTGCGTTGTACGGTTACAGTGTCGTGAAAAGTATGTCGTTAAACACCAACAAATATACATGCTTCATGAAGTCAGCATTTAAAAACAAATTTAATATTGCATCGCTGCCACCGACAAAAACAGCAGCACGACAACATTCGTTCCTATCATCAGGTTCAGCAGTGGTATGGAGATGGAAAAAATGCAGAGCGGTGGGTATGGAAAAAAGCAAGAATGGGCTAATTCCTGTCACCACACTCGAGCCCCCAGCTCCAGCAAACTTGCTACAACAAATTTCTTGCAAATGTAAAAAAGGATATCGGGGAGCCTGTTGAAGCACTGCTCCGTTATGTGCGCGAATTGCAATGGTAGCTACCTGTGACAATTCGGATGTTGATCTGCAAGACAGTGATGAAGTGGAAGATACGGATACAGGTCTTCAGCAAACCTTCGACGAAATCGAGGAAGAAGGTGATGAAGTCGAAGAAGAGAACTCTATCGCGGATAACTTAAAAGAACTTCCTATCCGTGAGGTTTTGCTCAGTTCTGAAGACGAAGAACTCGCAAAACCTGGTCCATCAGGGATAGCGAAGCGAAGGAGAATGCACTAAATTTAGTCAACAGTGCATCACATGTGAATTAGGCCTACTGGGGATATTACTAAAAAAAACGCGCCAGGAACTCTACCTCATGGTGGTGTGGAAATGAGTTTGTTGGCCAATACGCGTGTTGGAGTAGACTTTGCGGCGCTCGTACGCCGAAACTATTCATTTCACAGAAAAAAGATTGATACAGAAATTATAGGAAATGTTCTCTAGTTTAATTTATTACATAACTATTTTCACCGTAAAGTTAGTCGGGAAGGAAATATCGTCGGAAAACTATTGTGGAGCGCCATTTTTCCAAAATGGCGGCTACTTCCTGAAAAAAAAGAAGGTGGCAAAGTAAAAATTTGGAAAGAGCACGTCAAAATCTATAAATATACCAATTATCAAAACTCCCCTAAAATGTCACAGGCAAAACTTCCAACTGATTGGACTAAACGCTGTGTATAGCAGCACACAGTACTTTTATTTTCGTCAGTTCTCAAGGTCGATGTGAAATCCAGCGAAAAGAGAAATATGGAGTGGAAATAAAACGAATATATGTTGTCACCATGCAGAAGTCATGAGCTTTTTAGGACATAATGATTTTGTGTGTTGTTTTCGTGAAAGTCGCAGTGATGTGACAAAGCGGTAAATTTGCCACGATGGCAACACGATATAATATTTACTTTTTTGATAATTCATGATATACTTCTCTTTAGCTCATCATAAATTCGTATGTATGTGTTGACAGCTGGCTGTCATACTGGTTTATAAAAATATCAGTAAGTAATTATTGTGGAGCCGTACAAGGAATGTCTAATTTACATTATTTTAGTAAGTTTGCATGCATTTGTATATAGTCATCAATATTACTTAGCATCTCATTTTTACAAACTTTCCACGAGAATGGTAGCAAGCAAAACTATATGTTTAAAATACATAAAACCATTAATGAGGTGGCCAGTTTTAATGAGGGCACATATACAATATTTTTTATTCATCTGGTCTCTATGATCAAACACTACATTAAACTAAAAAATTATAGAAAGAGTATGACTTGATTGAGCAAAATGCAGTAACTAAATATTTTGTATTCTCATAGTATAATAAAAATATTGTTTTAATATGCATCTATAAGTGTCTTTCAAAATACAATGTATGCTAGCTCAGCACTCGACTGTTTGAATACGTCCTATTTACATTTACAGTACATTTAATATCCTGCTTTGTAGAGCAAATTTGCATCAGTTAAAAAATTTTTAATATTAACAATGTAATGGAATGATATCATTTTAATTTCGTTCTAGCTGTTACTGTATTTTAACTTGAATTTAAACATTCTCGATTGTTAATGATTACATTTATAATCTTTTACGTTTACTAGGATATATTGCAGTTAATTCAAAGAATAAGAATACAAACAATTTGACTAGAAGGAATTAAAAGTTGAAAACATATTTCTTCCAATTAAAGTAGTAGCACTTACTGTGCTCTATAAATATTTTTATATGAATAAACAGAGACGGTTAATAACAGAGCAGTAAAAAATTGAGTTATGTCGAAACACATAATATTCATCCGTATTCTGTTATTTGGTTATGCGCCCATATTTAAGGTAGTAATATTATTAAACCTATAAGGTGGGTTCCACACTGGAGAAATAGGCAATAAGCAACTAGCGACAAACAACGGGAAATAATATTGTACGTTTGTTTCACATCAAAGCAACATAAATGAGACTTAAAATAAAAAAATTGTAGTATTTACAAGAATCTTTAATTTCATTTGCAATTGCTGTCCATGGGTTTTCTTTCATCTCCCTTTTGCTATAATCTGTACGATTACATCATAAATACATGGGTATCTTTCGACAATTTTCACAAATTTAATATTCGGCATTTTTCGAATTTTATTGCCTGAATGTTGTTTCGAAAATGAAGCGATCGACATGCAGGTTTATTACCGGTAATATAAATCACCGAATTTGATCAACTTGTACGTAAAGGCAATATCGCATTACTTCAGTGTGCGGGACAACAAAATCTTTAGTGTATTGTAAATATGTGACAATATCGGGTATTGCGAGTTGCGTATTCCTTATTGCCCGTTGCTCCAGTGTGTGACCTCGCTAACTGGTAACAATATTGCTAGCAAAAATGATATTCTAATCAGGTCTGCATATCGATAATCTTTATCTTATAAGCGTGAACAATCATTGCTAACGAGACATCTGAAGTTGGCTGGACGTGTAATGTTGCCAAAGCAATTTAAATGTCATAAAAATAAAGAAAACATAATAATAAATTACTTCTATTTCTAAAAAAACACATTGTCGTTAAATATACAGGGTGTCTCATAATTAGCTGCCAACCCTGAACAGGCCGATTCTATGATCAAAACTAAGTAAAAAGTTCATATGAACATGGGTCCGGAAATGCTTCCTAAGGGCACAGGGACCCATTGAAGAGGGAGGAATGGAAATAATTTTTTTGCAATATCTCTCAATCGCGTTGTGATAAATGAATGAAATTTGGTATACACAGCTAAATTTTGATGAGCAATTTGATGGACTTATCCATTTATTTCCACAAGGTCCATTGGGGTGGGTACGGGGGGGCCCTTGGTACTTTGCGTGTGTAACTTTTTCATCTTTGACTTTTTAACAAATTGGACAGCAAATTCCGTTTTCCCGAACTGTTTTACGTTAAAAAGGTACTCTTGTTTCAAATCGTTATCTTTAACGGTTTCTGAGAAAATCGCTCTTGAATTAATCCCACTTTGGTCAATTTCATAGTAATTTAAACAAAATTATCAAGGTATTCTTATGTCAAAGTATTGTCAACCCGATTGCCAATTTAATAGTTCTAAGCGAAAAAAATGGAAGAGTTTACGGGACAAGAGTTAGTTGATATGATATTTATTTATGGCTTTTGCGATGGTAATGCTGCAGCGGCAGAACGCGAGTACGGGAGAAGGTTTCCAAACCGAAGGCTGCCATCAAGGAGGACATTCCCTACGGTATTCCGCAACTTAGCTGCAACCGCCACTTTTCGAAAGGCACCGGGTCAAGGACGTCCCAGGATTAATAGGGAAGCGGAGGTCCTTGACGCTATTGAACAAGATCCTACGACTAGCATACGGAACATTTCAAGGCAAATAAATGTTCCTCGGCCAACGGTACTACATATCTTAAAGATTTCCTTAACAGAATTGATTAGATGTGCTACTAACATTTCAGGTTGGAAGAATATTAAAGCGACAAGGTCTACATGCCTATCACTATCGACGTGTACATGGCTTGATACCAGAAGATTTTGCGCCACGTATGCAATTTTGTCGCTGGATTTTGTCGCTGGACAACGAGCAAGCTTCCAAAATTTTGTGGTGTGACGAAGCTACTTTTACCCGAAATGGAAAATTAAATTTTCATAATTCTCATTATTGGGAAGAAGAGAACCCACATGTTGTTCGGAGAACAAACTTCCAGCAACGGTTTTCCATAAATTTATGGGCGGGAATAATTCACGACACTCTGATTGGACCTATTGAAATTCCACAACGTCTCAATTCAAATCTTTATTTAAACTTACTTCAAGAAAATCTTCCCCAAATTCTCGATGATCTGCCTCTAAATTTACGACGTAACATGTTTTTTCAACACGATGGAGCCCCGGCACATAGTGGTCGCAATGTTCTAAATTTCCTAAACGAAAATTTCGCTGGACGGTGGATAGGGAGGCACGGACCGGTAGCTTGGCCGCCGCGTTCTCCCGACCTAACCCCGCTGGACTTCTTTTTCTGGGGATATCTAAATCAAAAAGTTTACGCCACCGAAGTCGATACCCGTGAGGAATTGCTGCAGCGTATCAATGATGCAGCCAATGAAATTCGTCAAAACCGTTTTAGCATCTTAATAGCTTCGAGAAGTGTTACACGTAGGGCAAGACTTTGTATCAGAGAAGGTGGAGGGTTTTTTGAACAGTTTTTAAAATAGCTTGTTGTCTGTTATCAAAATTAAGTTTCCATCTTATGATCCCTTCGAAAAGTGACGGTTGCAGCTAAATTGCGGAATACAGTGAGGAATGTCCTCCTTGATGTCAGCCTTCTGTTTGGAAACCTTCTGCCGTACTCGCGTTCTGCCGCGCAGCATTACCATCGCAAAAGCCATAAACAAATCATCATATCATAATTGTTCTACATCAATAATGTGTATTACTGATTACGTATTAAATTATTATTATTATTTTTTGTTTAAATTACTATGAAATTGACCAAAGTGGGATTAATTCAAGAGCGATTTTCTCAGAAACCGTTAAAGATAACGATTTGAAACAAGAGTACCTTTTTAACGTAAAACAGTTCGGGAAAACGGAATTTGCTGTCCAATTTGTTAAAAAGTCAAAGATGAAAAAGTTACACACGCAAAGTACCAAGGGCCCCCCCGTACCCACCCCAATGGACCTTGTGGAAATAAATGGATTAGTCCATCAAATTGCTCATCAAAATTTAGCTGTGTATACCAAATTTCATTCATTTATCACAACGCGATTGAGAGATATTGCAAAAAAATGATTTCCATTCCTCCCTCTTCAATGGGTCCCTGTGCCCTTAGGAAGCATTTCCGGTCCCATGTTCAAATGAACTTTTTTACTTAGTTTTGATCATAGAATCGGCCTGTTCAGGGTTGGCAGCTAATTATGAGACACCATGTATACATAATAAATGTGATTATTTGATACCAATAGGTACTACTGTAGGTAAAAATCGTATTTCAATTTCTTCGCACCACTAACTAAGCAAATGGTTGTGTGTCCTCAGTGTTAAAATAAAACGTGGCAACATCGATGATAATCTAACTTCTAAGATAATTTTATAAATATTATATACAAAATTTACATTTTCCTTTATATTTTTGTCTAATTTAGTAAATAGCACAGCCACACAAAAAAAAAAGTTGTCTGTACTTTTCATGCGACATATGTTATCCGATGTCAGAATGGAGCTATCGCATCACAGAAATTTACTAACCTCAAAAAACAGGACAAAAATAGTAAAAATTCACGAAAAAGTGCTAGGAAAAATAGAACAAAAATTTTTTTCTATATTCAAATGTTCATTTATATGGTTAAGACCCCGCCGAACGTGAATCCGCGGTCAAAATTGATGTATCTTTTTCTAACCTCAAAAAAACAGGACAGTCAACAGGACAGGTCAGATATCACGAATTTTAAAAAAATAACAGATTCGCGCCAAATTTGGTATACGGGGATTTTCGGGGTCGCTGACCACGGATACGAGGTCAATTTTGCAAAATTCAACATGGCAGATCCAAGGTAGCCGACCAAATTTAAAAAAAAATAACACATTCGCGTTAAATTTGGTATATGGCGGTTTTCGGGGTCGTTTTCGAATTCGTGGTCAGAATTGCGAAATTCATTTTGTAATATTTTTGTTTACTTTATAATCTGAGTACCCAATCATGTTTTAATCTTCTTAAAGTACATAGGTAATTGATTAAATTATTAAAAACGAATTTTGTAAATCTGATCTCGGATTCGGGATCAGTGACCCCGACAACTCCCGTATACCAAATTTGACGTGAATGTGTTATTTATTAAAAATTCGTGACCTTAATTGACCCGTTTTTAGAAAAAGAACCATCAATTCTGACCGCAGATTCACGTTCGGCGGGGTCTTAACCATATAAATAACATTTGAATATAGAAAAAAAAGTTGTATTTTCCTAGCACTTTTTCGTGAATTTTTGCTATTTTTGAGGTTAGGAAATTCCTGTGATGTGATAGCTCAATCCTGACATCGGATTCCTGATCAGGAGGCAAAAATACTACGGATAACATATGTCGCAAGAAAAGTACAGATAACTTTTTTTGGTGTGGCTGTGTAAGCTATAAAATAAAAGTGTTTAATATAATGTTTTGAAATATGAATAATTAGAAGAGAAATAAAATTACAAATACAGAACGTGATTATACAGACACAATTTTTTTTATATAAACTTTTTAGCAGAATATGGTACTCCCCTGTATTTTGGCCCGCTGAAAACGATTGAGCCATTATAAGTACTTCATCATGTCAGGATTTTTCCTTAAACTCAAACAGTAGTTCATAATCAGTGGAAATCTCGATTTTTTTCTTAAAATAGTTAAGATTTTGAAATTAAAGACAGGCGTGTTAACAGGGTCAAAATAAATATATATATTATGGAAAAAGACTTCCTTCAGATTTTGTTTAGAGGAATCTATGAACAGTCTCCATTCATCTCCCTTATAAATATCTGGCTTCATCTCATTCATCACTCCTTGAACATTTGTGCAATATACCGTTGAACGTTCTTCATCCCAAGAAAAATATTTTCAAAACTCGTATTCCCGTTTTTCTAAAGCACTGCGTGCTCCAGTAGTTATATGTTATTTAATTCCAAAGCAAGTGTTATTCACTATTTGAATATCTATTAGGTTTATTTACTTGCATTTCAACATTATATGAAATTAACCTCTTCCATTTTTATCAGAGAATTTACTATACCTAAATTTATTTTTAGTAGAAATTGTAATTTCATAATTAAAAATAAATAAACATCTTAATAAACAATACACCTACAATCAATTAAATCTAATAAATAAAATAATTTAAAGAAAATGTTGTCATCGTTAGTTATAAATTATAATATTACTAACGCCAGATTGATTATTATTAATACATCCTGTAAATAGAAAGTCATTGTGACCGACTCTCAAATCGAAAAGGGATTAGGATTTTGGTTGCACTCTATTTTTCTTTGGAACGTGGCTAATAAACAAGTAAATGAACGCGTGGCACTTTAATCTTTTTCGTATACAGTACAATAAGCAGGATACTCAGGATACTCATTTTTCTCTCCCTGTGAGGAGAACCACGCCTCACTTCCTCTAAAATACGATTATGAAGATATGAATTTTTTAGTAACTGAGGGGCTTATTTTCAACGCCTTTGCTAAAAACAGTGCAATTTAAGACATCCGCTTAGTATAATAAATATTTATACCAGTACAATGTTACAAGGAGAATAGGGTGGTTCACATTTTTATTCTTTTATTTATTTGAGTTTATTAAGTTTCATAATAGCATTGTCTTGTTAAAATAAGTTCAGACGCAAAATTCGAAATATACAAGGTTTGTTCAGAAAATAACAGAACTTTTTGAATTACGCGCTAATGGAGATATTTATACCTGTAGTAGGATCATATTCGATGCAAAGTAATAAATCGTTGCCTATCAAAGAATCCAGTGCAGTACGGTTTTAAGGGGTTCAGAAATTGAATAATTTCTATATGCATTATGGATTAACAATTATATACTTATGAAAGACAAAATGAAAAACAAAGGCATCTCCTTTTATTCTAATAAATTATTTATTTTTATTTTACAAAATAGTGAAGGTGCTAGCACAGGGTCTTGTTGATGCGAACTTCACTTTTCATATATTTTTGTTTATTAAAATCAATTCTACTAGCTTGTTAGCTTGATCTGATATTAAATTAAAAGTATCGAAGGACTTGGCAGGTTCAAGAAATGCTATGATGCAGTCCAATGAACTGTTAATGGTCGCCACTGCATTCTCTAAGAAATTCACAAACAAATTTTCCAATTTTTTGTTTTTTCATAAAATACACCGTAAAAAAAGCCTCAAAATCGATACAATTTTTTGTTAAAATGAGTACACACCCAAATGTGTTAAAATAATAACATTATTCGTTGAGTAATGTTCAATCAGCTATTTGTTAACTAAATAATATTCATTTGAGTATCATTCGACAACTTTTGAGTTGGCTTGCTCAACTATGTTTGATTACAAATACAATATTGAGTTATATTATCACTACATTTCGTTAAATTTTTTACTATATATATTTACAACTTAAATCCAATAATGAGTAAATAATAATTGAAATGATCAAAATTTTACAAATTTTGAGTTAATTTTCCTAGGTATTTTAGTGATATTTAGTCATTATATTTTATTGGTTGTTTACATAATTTTCATGAACATAAGTAAACTTGTAAACAAATTATGGTTTCTGCCATTTTTGGAAAACAAAATCTCCAATATCAATAAAATTCGCTCGTCTTAAAGCATCTACAAAATACGTTCCAAAGTAAACATGACTTTTCAAGAAAAGGTATTTCTAGTGCGGCCATGTACAGGGTGTCCATAAAAATTAAACTGCAGCTTCCTAACGATATTCGTAATAGAAAAGTCTTATACGAAAAAGTTCTACTTTTGCGTTTTTTTTTTCATAAATAAAGTTCAATCATAGATCAAAATATTTTCTCTGAAACGGTCCTGTCCGTGTGCTGTACGATGAGTTACGTGCTGTAGACCAGCCGCGTAAACAAATCGTCGTTGAAATATAGAAAGATACTTCTCAAATTTTGGGGAATTTTTCAATGCAAAAGTACAAACTATGAAAAATAGATATTTAAAAAAATGATATTTTCTTATTATAATAATTAATAGTAATAATTACTACCTTAAATGCATTGTCGTTACTGCAAGATTTCGCAAACAAAACCGCACCCGTAAGCATATGTAGTTGTCAACTGCGTGCACTAAACAAGCTCCATTAAAATATTAAACAAAATGAAATAAAACTTACCATTTCTAGAGAAAATGTTGAAATTGATCCCATTAGCGCGGATACAGGCATGGCACTGACGCACCCAATTTTGGCTTATATTATCCCAAATTCCAGGTATTCCCCTAATTGTGTCACCTGCTTCATGTATACGGTTTCGCAATTCTTCCACCGCACCGTAGCAATTGGAGTATTGTAAACCAATGACTTCAAGTGACTCCAAAGATAAAAGTCCATTGGAGTTAGATCGGGTGATCGAGGTGGCCACGGCACAGGACCAATCCATCGCTGAGGAAACATTTCATTCAAAAGTGTCGTAATTAAGGCAACCGGTCAGCATATGTTGGCCCATTTAGTCGTCCTTCAAAGAAATAGGGACCCACAAGTGCATCGCCTATGATGAAAATGAGTTTCCCTAATCACGTGAGGATTTTCATCGGCCCATATGTGCATATTATGGAAATTCACTTCATCACGGGTAAATGTCGCCTCATCTGTTACACAAACATAAGCAGGAAAGTCTACTTGATTGGCACATTGCCGTAAAGGACGCATTCTTTGATCACAATCCCGGGGTAAAATCTGTTGAACAACAGCTGGCGCCTTAAGATGCGATGTACGATACGAGAAGAGGTTCCTATTTGCTGCATGAGTCGTCAAGTGCTAATTGTGGGGTTTTCGTCAAGATTTTCCAGCACGGTATCTTCAACATTAAGGTTCACTTGCTGACCACGTCCTTTGCAGATGGGGGGGGGGGTGTTGCGGCCATCGCTCCTAGTTCTGGCTGCACCATACACTAACACCATATCGACACGTTCGGTAGTAAACTAGTTTGTGCACAAACTAAAAAATTAGCAAAAAGAAATAAGAATCTCGTTTTTAATGTAATCGGCACGCTATTCTTATTTTCTACTTCTTAAAAATTACGTAGAATTACAAAATAAAAATTTTTGTCTGGAATCTTTCACTTTTTAACACTGTTGGGTCGAGGGACGATGCTTAATATTTAATAATTAAGTGAATAATGAATTCAATACAAATGCAAAATCTGTTGACTGCACAAATTTTTTGTCAATGTAACCTAACCTTCTTTTAGTATTACTAGTATTGGATTATACAGACTTAAATTATAAGGTTGCATCTCGGGTCGCATAAAAACATTCCCAAAGTTTTTAATAAATAACACAGGGTCGGCCTTCATTTTCGTTGAATAAATAAACTTTAATTTACAAAAAAAAACGCAAAGATAGAACTTTTTCGTATAAGACTTTTCTATTACAAATATCATTAGAAAGCTGAAGTTTAATTTTTATAGATTATGCACGCCACACCCTGTATTGGCAATTACATGCGTCNTGTGCTCTATAAATATTTTTATATGAATAAACAGAGACGGTTAATAACAGAGCAGTAAAAAATTGAGTTATGTCGAAACACATAATATTCATCCGTATTCTGTTATTTGGTTATGCGCCCATATTTAAGGTAGTAATATTATTAAACCTATAAGGTGGGTTCCACACTGGAGAAATAGGCAATAAGCAACTAGCGACAAACAACGGGAAATAATATTGTACGTTTGTTTCACATCAAAGCAACATAAATGAGACTTAAAATAAAAAAATTGTAGTATTTACAAGAATCTTTAATTTCATTTGCAATTGCTGTCCATGGGTTTTCTTTCATCTCCCTTTTGCTATAATCTGTACGATTACATCATAAATACATGGGTATTTTTCGATAATTTTTACAAATTTAATATTCGCTATAGCATCATCTGGCATTTTTCGAATTTTATTGCCTGAATGTTGTTTCGAAAATGAAGCGATCGACATGCAGGTTTATTACCGGTAATATAAATCACCGAATTTGATCAACTTGTACGTAAAGGCAATATCGCATTACTTCAGTGTGCGGGACAACATCTAATCTTTAGTGTATTGTGAATATGTAACAATATCGTGTATTGCGGGTTGCGTATTCCTTATTGCCCGTTGCTCCACTCTGCGACCTCGCTAACTGGTAACAATATTGCTAGCAAAAATGATATTCTAATCAGGTCTGCATATCGATAATCTTTATCTTATAAGCGTGAACAATCATTGCTAACGAGACATCTGAAGTTGGCTGGACGTGTACTGTTGCCAAAGCAATTTAAATGTCATAAAAATAAAGAAAACATAATAATAAATTACTTCTATTTCTAAAAAAACACATTGTCGTTAAATATACAGGGTGTCTCATAATTAGCTGCCAACCCTGAACAGGCCGATTCTATGATCAAAACTAAGTAAAAANCTTCATTTTCGTTGAATAAATAAACTTTAATTTACAAAAAAAAACGCAAAGATAGAACTTTTTCGTATAAGACTTTTCTATTACAAATATCATTAGAAAGCTGAAGTTTAATTTTTATAGATTATGCACGCCACACCCTGTATTGGCAATTACATGCGTCGGGAAGGATCCTTCACTGATGTACATACTTTCAAAATGTCATGACATTTGGACGAATACAAGAGAGGTTATTGTGTTTGAAGTGATAGTATGTTTGTGTCATTGGTACAAAAACGAGCATCGAACAAAGAGCTAATATTAAGATTCGGTTTAAACTTGTTAAAACTTTTCCCGAAACGTTTCAATTGATCAACCATGTTTATGGTGATAAACTATTTTAATTATTTGACAGTGGTTTCATCTCACTGGGTTAAGGTTGCTACTTTTTTACTTTTTTAAATAAAAGCTGTATATTTTTTATCCTTGTTTTTTGTTGCCTAGATTTGGTGAACAATTGCATTAATAATTTTAATATGCGCTTTTGCAAATACATATTGTAATATGGTTTTAAATCTTGTTTTAAAGTGTTTTAAATTATGTCTTACGTATTCACAACTTATCCAAAAAAATTTGAGAATAGATGCGGCATGAGAAATGGAGTCACTATTGTAAAAAAAAAATTTGTAAAATCCTTACAGTTTCTGAGAAAAAAATTATTGAAGTTATAGCACATTAAACCACTACATAGCTGGGCAACTGTAGTTTCTAGCGTCATTCGCAATACGCGTGGAGAGCCATGTGACTCCTAATACTGAAATCCGTCGTTGCGGTAGTTGTTATCTGTGTTATTTACATCAGTTTTTTAGTAGTTAGTGTCAAAAATTGCTTGCGTGTATAGCAACTCAAGAGTTGATGGATATCGTTTTAATTTATGGTGAAGCAAGACAACATTTTTATTATGGTGAAGTATTTGTGTTATGGTGAAGCGAGATATCATTTGTGTTAGTTCGTAGAAAGTGAGTAAGACGGACCCAAATGTGTTTACACGTGAGTGGATAAAATTTTGAACAATTGTTGTTGCAGCATCGGGTATGTCAAATGCTTTTATTATTTAAAAACACAAATTAATTTTATTAATTAATAACGGCAAAAGCAGATGAATTTGCCGATATAAAATAGGTGCGATAAAATTCTATTTATATATTTTTTTCCTTGCGAAAGTTTTTGTCCGTTTTTATCACACCGCCATGACGGTCGCATTGTGCTAGGTCAGGTTTTACACTGGACCAGTTTCCAGTGCCGTGCAGAAGTGTATTTTTAAATCAATTTCGAACTGACCTTTTTGATTTTTTCTTTACAAAATTGTATTTGTAAGGGTTTATTGTACATCCAGAATTTTTTTTTGGATAAATTCTGAATCACCCTGTATATTCTTATCTTCTTACTATTACCTATAGCCCAGTCCTAAAAAGATTTTAAATAAGTAGAATCTAAACGTTGGCTTCGTCGGAAAATCAAGACCTTTATTTCGTTCTACATATTCTTACTAGGCTATTCGAAGGGCACGAACATTATTTTATATTAAAAAATTAAATCATAATCTGCAAACAAAAAAGTTATGGTGTATTGTTAAATTTTAAATATGCTAGTACATACTATGTAAAAATATATGTAGATCCCATTTTAAAAACTTATTTTTTACATGGACAGCTTTGAAAGTACCTACTAGTTATTTTGTTTAGATTAATGTAGATATAAAAAAAAACGATCGATTAAAATGTTTTAAGTTGTTCTGTATTGTTACATTTACCTTGTTTATTAATTTAAAAGGATAATAATACACTAAGGAGCACGTTGCGGCACGGAAAGTATTCATCTCGGTTTTACCCTTTAAACCACAGCCAGCAGTAAGTAACGTTTTAAATAGCACCGGATCTAATTTGCGTTGTATGTGGCAGTGCTTCCATGGCATTTGTCCTAATTCACTATACTAAATGATAATTCAGGTATTTTGCTAATGTTTCCTCTAATTAAAGAAAAATCTTTCATTCATCTAAATATAGAGATGTTTACGAACATGGAAACTTATTTTTAATGAAAGGCCAAAGAACAAAAAAGGTAACTTTTTGCTCGAAAGTTTATTTCAAAGTTCTGAGAGGACTTTATGAAAGAACTTATTTAGTATGTTGTTCAATGCTCCATCTGGACAATATGTATTTTCTTTTCATCCACGCTAGGTTGCAATCGGCGGAGAAAAGTGCATGATATATATATATATATTGTTATGAAATATAATTTTGTCAATATTGTTGTGAAATAATATTTTTGCCAATGTTGTGTTTGTTGTGTTGTGTTCTTTGTTTTGTTTGTGTAATTTTTTTCATGTTGGTTAGCTGCTGATTGTTAAATACAAACCTTTCTTTGTCTCACCATGTACTTTACCTTTTCCCTTGCCAGCTGATGTTAGATGCTTGTTTTTATTGTTAGTGATCTCAGGAGTCGGTTCTATTAATTTTAATACACAAACAATGCAACACACCAAAAAAAATAGAGATTAAACTTTAATACAATCTTTATTCCAAAATTTTGTGGGTTGACTTAAAACTTGCAACTTGTAACTCAAATTGTGAATATCTTCCTTAACAATAATAAAGAATATTTTATTAATTTTGTTGTCTTTTCTAATCTAATAAAATTAAATACAATACAAGGATTGTTTTTAATTCAAGAAGAATTTTACTTTATTAGCAATTAATTTAAACTATTCAATTTTGAATACGTCTCTTTGTATTGCATTTTGCCTATC